>NC_065954.1:16285000-16410000 GCF_021464435.1 Cataglyphis hispanica | reverse complement strand
TATAATTTCGCTGTATGTTATTTCTTTTTAATGATTTTTTTTCTTTCTTTTTTTTTTCTCTTAACGAACACGCACGCAATCCTAGGTCAAGGAAAAAAGACAAAGTTACAGGAAAGTATGAGACAAGTTATCGTAATAGCCGCCGATTACTCCGTAACAATGGCAACGCCCGTACGTATGAAGTCTGTAATCGAAATGCTTTATATTTTTACACCGAACAAAGCAGTATATAACGTACAATAAAACAATAAAACATGTCCTTCCATAACATGCAACCTCAAGATGACAAATGTTAAATTTTTATTTTTACAACAGCCCACTATCACTTCCGATATCTGAGCTATATATTTGGGCGTATAATAATTATATAGTTGAGATTATTAATTAGGATATTATAAAGTCGGCTAGATTCATTTTAATCGACTCACAATTTTACGATTTCTACACGAATGATCGTCTATTGTAATATACGCATTATAAGATACGTATACATATGTTAGTGATATTATACCATACGACGAGACGCGGCCGTTAATCCGCGATCATCAAAAATTACGAAAGTGTTAATTTCTTCACGAGACACTCTTCTGCGAAGCGAGCTGGCCTGTCCAAATAGATATAATTAGCGTTCCATTCGTCCGTTGTCTTCACAGCACCGATTGTATTATATTATACATTGACGCTAGTTAATTCCGAATATCTTTAAAAACGCGAGATGTGTATGCGCTTCGAAGCGAGGAAATCAAAAAAAAAAGGAAGAGAAGCAAATGGTACCAAAAACGAATGCACGTTTAACTTTACGATCGACACAAAATGTACATATGTATTTATTAAAAAAAAAAATAGGTATACGAATGTGCACATACGTATACACTTACGCAAAGGTTTCCGTGCCGAATACCGTGTGTGTTAAATATTTTTCTCTCCGATATATTAATTCTTTTGGCTATTTCATATACAAGATATAAAATCAAAAGAAGAGCGAGATATCGACGTAATTTCGTGAACGCGCGACAGACTTTGATGTGCTCCAATGTAATTTAAGTCAACGATGATCGATTGAGCGAGCATCGACCGAATCTCATGAGATTAAAAAACGCAGCGATCGTTCGATTCCGATGGATCGCGTCTCGTGCGATTCCTTTTCGAGATAATCTCCAAATTTCACGGAAAGAATGTCACGCGATTAAAAGGTGGAATAAAAGTTTCATATTATTTAAACGGCGCGAGAGAGCTACTTCGAACACTGTCAAGAATCATCACGCGACATTTCATCTTCTTTTTATCAGAATCTCTTTAAAAATTTCGGCGTTTGGGCGAGCAAAATTAAAGTTGCAGTTCTGTTTAGTTTTTCACATAGCTCGTTGATAAAAACAATTTAACAACGGAATATATAATCCATCCAAGAGATAAAAGTTAGCTAATGCGAAATCGTTACATGGCAAACGTTTGCGTCAAGACGTCTTTTCATTGGCAACGGTCATTGCTGTTGTATTATCTGGTCGATCGACTTACAGTGCTTTATCGAGATAGTTTCTCATCTGATAGAACACTGTGCACGATTTTTATTATAGTATAGATATATCATCGTATTTTTTATTTACATGATTTTTACATATACAGGCTATATCGAAAGTCTCGCGATATTACACTCTTCGATGGATTCGAGATTACACGAAAAATTATTTATTGCAAATCAAAGAGTTTTGACGATTATCGAGACTATCGAGATATAAACGAATAATAAAATTTATCCTTTGAGATTTTCCTGGAAAACTCTTGAATTGCGATTTAAGATAATTGACGATCGATTAAATTTTGATCGAGGATTCTTCCCCGCTAAATTGAAAGAAACGCGCGACTTTTGATACGACCTGATACGTTTGACAGTATACGTTAAAAAGAGACAATTTAAACGTATATGGTCGTGGGAGACCACCGGCGGATGAATCAAATGAAATTCATGTTTTTTAGAACGCCTCTGTAATATGTATTAAGAGAACAACAACCGTACTTACTTGTACGTGAAAGTATACGTATCCGGGGGAAGGAAACTTCAAATATCCTCAAATCGCGACGGAATTTTCTTCGAACGGATGAAGCGAAGCGTCGCACCGCGCCACAAAATTTGACATTTTGGTCAAGAAGGGTATGAAGGGAGGTATCGATATATCGAATTTACGATTGCGCGCAAAAACGAAGAGGAGAAGACAAGGAAGAGGGGTAGTGCATGCGTTGATTTGAAAGCCTGAAATTAATAATCAAAATTAAACGACTGGCGAAACATGTGATTTACTATTTTATAAAAAAAAAACAGATACGGGGTACGTCCTTAGGTATATTATAACTAAATGTGTGTAAAGAAAAAAAAAAAAAGAGATAAACCGAGGAAAATTCCCTTGTGAGAGAGTACGAGTGTGTATAAATAAAAAGATTTTTAAACATTATCGTACGTTTTCATCGTATCCGTTTTCTCATCCGAACAATATTACAAAGTCCTTTTCGTTTCTAAGTTTATCGTTATTCATTTCGCGTGTGTCGAATCGTTGGGACTTTGTTCGTAATGTTATTAGCCGTTAGCAGAGATAAACGTTTTTCTCGAGCAATTAAAAATCATCAAAAAAAAAAGAAACGCGAATCATTTACAAGAGAAAAAGTTACATACCAAGACGCTTACTGGAAAACACGAATATAAAATGTATTTCAAGACGTTTTCATGCAAAACTGATGAATGTTTTACGTGTATTAAAAAAATGTTCCCTTTTAATCCTATTAAAATTTACAAAATATTATAAGTATTATACTTTACTTGTATATATACATATGTGATAAAAAAAAATACATATATATATATCTATATATACATCTTGTTCGTAAAATTTATATTCGTGACCTGTTCTCCGTAAAGCAAGTGTATACATTGAAACATATTATATGTGCATAGTTAATTCGTAATATAATGCAGATATAAATGTCAAAATCTTGATACTAATACCAAGTATGATACACTACAAATAAATTTGCAAATAAAAATTTTATATATTTACAGAAAAATATATATTTTTGACTGTCTACATATTTTTATAATTTGGGTCTTAGAATTTTATCTATGCTTTAATATTAAATTAATAAAAGACAATTTCAATATATGTGTAAAAAGATAAAACAGATAAAAATTTTATGTTCTATTATTTTAACAGGAATGTGTGTGTACTTAAAAGTATTTAATATTGTACATATCTTAATTATACTAACCAATTTCATTTAATGTAAAAATCGCTTTAGCTTTCGTAGACTTCATTATGAAGTAGAATGTGTATTGTACGACTGCTTATCACAGCTCTGCAACAAGATATAAATTTGTACATGTTCAATGAATTGACAATTACACTAGTAATTTTTCAGATGGAGAAACTTTGCAAAAGTTGTTTATTTTAAACAAATAGTTTCTTAAATATTGTTCGATGGCACCATATCTAAGCCGGAGGCCGTACTAACGCTAGGTAAACTACTGTCACTCCAATCAGGATGTGGATAATCCCGTAAAGGACTTGGTATATTAACAGGTATGGTCCTATGGTGCATATCGTATCCTTGTTTCCTTATATCAGAAACCATTGGTTTATTAGCTGCAACATTTTCAAAAATTTTCAATGTATTAGGACAAAACGAATTCTTTGTATTATTTTTTTGTCTTTCCTTAAATCTGAGAAACTTTCTCATTTTGCACACATCTTTCTCTTTATTATATCCATTTTTCGAGGAATGATGTAAACATTTTTTTGGAATCACATCATTCATGTTTTGATAAGGAACAATATTACTTTTATTATTGTTATGCACTGTTCTTTTATCGTTCATAACTGTTAATATAATATAATACAATATGATATCTAAATTATAAATGTGATCTATGTGATCTAAATTATAAATCGCATTGAAATGATTTAATAATAACATTTTCGCTATTATATGAAGTAAATTCAAATATACTTGCCTTGACTGTGATCGGGGATTATAGTATGTGATGATTCGCCGTCGAGTAAACTAACAAACTCCAAAAGAGCTGAATCTCTAACGGGTGTGTCTTTATTTAGAGTAACATGTTCTTGAGAGGCTACTGTAGAAATATCTGTTAAATCGTGCCAGGATTTGTTAGAGTGATCGGAAAAGCTCGACGTAGGAGATGAATACGCCAGCCCTGTTTGGATAGCCGATACTTGAGAGCTTGTACTTCCTTCGTTTGCAAATACTTCATTTAAATTTCTTAATTTGAGTTTTTCAATTTGATTTTGTAGATCTCTGTAATATATAAATTGCTAATATATCGATTATATATGAATTTTAAGTAGATAAGTATCACAAATATGTTTTTCAATTCACTGTGATGGATTCATTGATGGTTGTGCAATTTTTATCATTAAAAATTGTACATCCACCAATGAAATCAAAAATTTTTAAAGACATATATATATATATATATATACATACAAACAACTAACAGAAGAATACTAACATTATTATCTTTTGATATTCGATGATTAATGTATCTTTGTAAGAAAACAATTTCGATAGTTTATCTTTATCCATTATCAGATGTTCGTTAAGTTGTACAAGTTCTGTTTGCTTAGTCAATTCTTCTTTTAAATCTGAGATTATTTTTTCATTATCTTCAATTTGACGCTTTAATGCTGATATTGCTTCATTTTTAGCTTTTGTTACACGAGTTACTTCTTCCAATTTTTGTGTAAGCATCTCTGCATGGAGTACATTCTCTTTCTGTTTTTGATTTGCTTCCTGGATTTGCGTGTCTTGTTCTCGAATTAAACTGATTTAAAATAAAACAGAAAAATTAAAAAAATGAAACTAAATTCCTGATTTTCCCCATTATTATTGATGTATCACACATCAAACCTTTGAAATTTTTCTCGTTCTAACATCCATGATTTGCATAAAGCCTTCACTTGTTTACTAGATTCCTTTAATTGAAGTGCACCGGCTTCTAGTGTATCTAGTTTCAAATCCTATAAAAATAAATAATAGAGTATATATAATAAAAGTAAGAGTTTGACAAAACTCATAAAACATGCAATGTTCCTAAAGATGTAAATCACAACACAATATATACCTCAGATACTGGTTTTGCAGGGCTTACAGGTATCCTGAACAGTACTTGTTCTATTTCAGTAAAGATTTCACAAGTTCTATCATCTTTCTTCAGAACTAAATCCTTTAATTCTTTAATTAAAAAACTTAATGTATGTACTGGATTAAATTCAGCAAATCTGTTAGTATTATTGGGTATTTCAGGACATTGTACAGCACGGTCCTGAACAAAGATACATGAGGCTTGTGAATTCTTCCGTGATTTTTCCCGAGAAGATATTCCTTTGGATGAAATTGTACCAGTATGTTTCTGAACATGCTAAATATAAAAAATAATTCAAATACAAAATTGGAAACTGTTTATGTATGTCTATAAATATTAACATCTACTTAATGTTTAATACTTACATTACATCCATTTTGCTGTATCCTTTCAGCATTTGAATTCTTGTTAGTGTCTTTATTTTCATTATGTTTGAAGGATTGTGCTTTCATATATAATAAATTCTGCTCTCCAAATATGGAACCCCAGTTTGCTGGTATACCACTATTACTGGTTGCAGGTTTTTTTCTTTCAACTTTCTGTCCAGGACTAGAAATTATAGGTGAAGGACGTTTCTGAACTTCAGCCTTTCTATTCCTTTTTACCGTGACTTCTACAACATCCCCTTTACTGAGTAATAAAACTTCTTTGCCAGGGCTTGCTGTTAAGCGCTGCATTAAAATAAGAATTATATGTATCATGAAGTTTGAGATATTGTACTATAAAGAATTTTATAAAACCTTATGTCCTGCATCATGTACTTTCAAAGTTTGCGGATGCTTCCCAGTTTTTTTGTTCGTAGCAGTTATCCTTTCAGATATATTTGTTTTAGTGCTCATTGCGTTACGTTGATTGCTTACGTCATTGCATATTTCTTTATAAATATTGTATGTACATGGTTTTACAAAACTCTATAAAAATATAAAGAATTGAAAAATATTATTTCGATGATGATAGACGATTGACGTTCTAATCTACGTATCTAACCTGAAGATTCAAAAATGCAATTTTATATATTACCTCCTCAGTAGAAATTACAATATTTAGAAGAAATAGAAAGAGGAAGAAAAAGAAAAATAATCGGATTATTAGGCATTTGATGAGACTGGAATGTGTTTTGGGAGCATTATATTAGGTGAAGTTTCCATAGAAAAACGCGCCAAAATTCTCTATACGATCGAGTTCACTATTGTAAGTTGCGTTTGAAAAACTTACCCATGAGATAGCGTAGGATTCTCATTGACCAATCAGATCAAATAAATTTTTGATCCTTTGTCCTGATTAGTCAATTAAACGCTATCTTATACGATTTTCGATCATACCCCAAATTGTCGATGATCGCGCGCGAACGGCGTTGCTGAGATATATGTTCATTCAATTAACGATATAATGATACGAACTGCGAACATGTCGCAAGTCGCAATACGGAAGATGTGATTGTATCGTCTTTCACGTTTCACACGTGATAACGCAATACTACGCAGGTTGCTTCGAGAGCGCGAAGTCGACGCGCACCCACACACACACACACACACGTACATATATATTATATTCGACGAGAGACATAGCAGTATTTAAGTTGACGTTCGTAGTGCGTGTGATTCCGATTTCGTTCTTGTAAACATGGTGTTTGGAGTCATCATGAAATAATTGTTTTTTTTTCCCTTTACGAGATCGATTAACGTGCAAGGAACGGACGCGAATCACTGAACCGAAGCCCGAAACCGAGTGGTGTATCATGTGATTCTTACATCGCGAATATATGAAAAAGTATGGGCCCATCTCCGTCACACGGTAAGCTTACTCGCGCTCTGCCATTAGAACGCCCCTCTTTGTGAATTTCGCGTTTTGAAAAATATCAGTCCTGCAACAATTATCGAGCATTCTTATCGATTACGTAGTATTCGCTACTACTTGCTACTTCTCGCGATAACGTGATTTTATCGCAACTTTGTCCCTATGTATGTATTATTGTCTCAATTGCCGCTATCAAAAATTATGTTGTATCGCGTGGATATTTTTATATTCGATCATGGTTTATGTTTCATTTGAGAATTTTGTTGTTGCATTCTTAAAAAAATTATATTGTATAAACAACGTGATTGATTTATTCACCGGCATTTGTAACGAATATATCGCTTACTAGGTTATGACAGTTTTTATAAATACACACGTCGCCATATATAGATATTATAAATTTATTATAAAATTATTATAATTTTTTTTTTTTTTTTTGTTAAACAGGGAAACATTGTATGATTTAGTAATAAAATTGGAATATATTGGTATTTTACCATGGAACAATCGGACACAGTGCAGATGCAAATTCTTCAAGTCGAAGAGATATCAACGGATATCAATGTGCAAGCGATTCAAATCGCTAATAAAGATGTAAAAGCTGCTACCTCTACAGAAGGTGATCAAGATTCACCTAAAGCCTGCAGCCCATCATTGGAATCTACATTAGTAGTAGATGATACTAATATTAATGTAGAAGTTGCGACAGAAGATTACTTGGACACAAGTCATATTGATGTCTCTGTTAAAAATATTAACAGCGATGCCGGGTATAATAATCAGATAGAATGTGAGTTGAACCAGCCCAAAACAAAAGTTTATACATCAGAAAAAGAACAGATTGAAATCTATGAACATATAAAAGATGAAACAATAGATTCGAATCATGAATTGCAACCTTTGTGCATTCAGGAAGACCAAAGTCAAATTGTGATAACTGACTCTAAAATAGTAGAAGCAAAGCAGAAAATAACAGATATTCTAGAAAGTGGCTGTAATGTAAAAGATGCAAATCAATCTGATAGTATAGATAAGCAATGTTTAACATTAGATGAATCTAGACTTAATGAACATTCTGGGGGCCAGATTCATGAAGCACATGATGAATTAGTTAAAGAAACAATCAGAGAAATACACGATAATGACAGTAACCAAAATAGTTCGATAGTAACGGATGCTGAACTGACTAAATTAGTACAAGAGGAAGCAGAGGTAGTTGTAGTAGTAGAAACTATAGAACCAGCAACAACAGATGCAGCAGCAGACAATTTTATTGTCACTTTAAATGAAAAGAATGTTGATAAAGAGTGTAACCAAGATACTGTAGTTACTTTACAGGAAAAAGAAATTACAAAATCTAGGCAAGGGAACAATGAGATTGATCTAATTGATTACAACCAAGAAAATGACGATACTATAATAGAAGTAACAGAAGTTATAGATGCTCCAGTTACGGAACAGTACAAGCAGCAGGATAACAAGGACAATGTGGAGAATAATGAATATCATATGGAATCTGTAAAATTAACTGATGGAAAACAAGCAATCCACAAAGATATAAATGACGAAAATATTCAATCAAAAGCAATTGACGGAGAAACTTTAATCAGTTCAAGTAATAAAGAAGATGATATCACTATTATTATAGATGAGAAAATCATAATCACGGAAGATGTTGATTCAGAACTTACAACAGATCAGCCACAAATTGAAAATACCCATGAAGATATTACAGATACTGAACATAAACAAGATGATATATCTGCTCGCGAAATATCCGTGGTAGAGTCGTCGATGAAGAAGAGGAGTGTTATTCAAGATATTTTTGACGATTGGGGTGTCGAAAATACAGACGAAGATGCGCAATCAACTTCGAAAGTGCACGATACTGTAGAGATCGAATTGAAAAGTCTATTGGATGAAACAAAATCAGATCAGGTTGTTACAAATGAATCTGTTCAAGATAAGATTCCATCCTCAAATAAAGAAAGTACCACAGATGAGTTACATAATGTTGTAGATACAAGCGAGAAAAGTATCAAGCATTCGATTGAACAAATTGAAAATCAAAAGAAAAATAAAACGATTGATCAAGATGCAGAGCCATTAAATAGGAGCGGGAAGAATTCTCCGGCATTAGCGGCGGATAAATCTTCGCGAAGTGTAGAGACGCGTGCTTTTAATAAAACGCCGCAATCGCACATCGCCACGTCGCTTCCTAAGAATCGCTCTCGGCATTTAACCAGTCAGATAGCATCGCCGGCGGAAGTGACGGAGGTATTGAAGGAGCGTCTTCGCGAAAAGCAGAAGACAGTCGTAGACTCACCGCGTGGCCCGGATATATTTTTTGTGAAGAAATTAACTCAAAGACTGTCCAATAAATTGGCGGGTAGTTCGGTGAATCCAGTACCGGGACTTATACCTCTGCCACAGCAAGCCATCCCTTCTTCTCCTCCTGTATCTTTACAATCGACGAACGATAACTGTGATAAGAAGATAGCAAATGAGATAACGGAAACGAGCAAGGATAGTAATTCTGACAACAAGGAATTATTGGCAATCTTGGAAGGCGATGTTGATCCTGATTGGTCCATCTTGAAACCTCCGACTCTCACGGAAGAAGGCAAAACGCCACCAAACGCGGAATCGCAATCAGATCATAGTGGACCACCGAAACTTGATCCATTAGTCGAACGGGAATTGGCGCTGAAACAACTCCTTGAGTTGCCCGTAACGTCACCTAAGAAGATTTCACCGCGGAAGAAAAAAACTTTCCGAGCGGCACCTGGCAAAGTGTCTAAAGACGTGGAAGTCCCACTCGCCGTACAGGAGGAGAAAGAACTTGCTGGTATGGATTCGGCAAGCGAGAATGCGCAACCAAATACCAAATCTATCGAGATAAATCTGTGTTCTCCGCAAAAGAGCGGTCAAAAAGATCACGGAATTGAAAAAGTAGTCACACGAGAAGAATCTAGATCGGGTAGGAAGCGCAAACCTACTGAAAAAGCGAGAGAACACGAGGAGAACACGATAAAACGGCAAAAGGTGTACAAAGGTAAACTATCGATGAGTAAGAAACAAACGCAGGAAAATATTTCCGATGAGAACACGACGATCGAGAATCACGTGCCGAGCGACGCGTTGATAGATGCTGTAAATAATGAGAAAAACGTCGCGAAAGAAGTAGCAAGTAAACAAGTCCAGGATAAAGTAGATCCGATTTCGAATAAAATCGTAGGTTCTCGGCCGAAACCGAGTCTTGCTAGGAAAGGCTCGCAACCTATCGCCAAGAGAAAAATAGTGGTCAAGAGATTGCTGCGCCAGAAGATGCCGGCTAGTGAAAAGTCCGTTCGATTGAAAGGTAAATTGACTCCTTCACCAAAGAAGTCTCCCCCGAAGACTGTCTCGAAGTCACAGAAGCGAACGGCCGAAAGTGCTTCTGTCGATGTGAAACCCAAAAAGAAAATTATAAACGAGATAGATAGATTACTGCAAGATGAGGGCGTCGTCAATTTACTATACGATGTAGAACAGCCGGACAAGAAGCGTCTGGTACCCATCACGAAGTCGCGTGCGAAAGTAATGGATCTGCAGAAGGTGCAGCGCGAACTCAAAATCAGAAAGAAATTGGTTCGCAATGCTGTATTGCGATTACGCACGTCGACGGTCGCCGGTGTCACAAAAGTGTCACCGAGATCGAAAAGAGCGTCGATTCATCCGATTGATATTCAAGTGGATAGAAAGATAGGAGAATTGATCGCATCGCCGAAAACTTCTGCCTCGCCGACGGAATTCATACTTCCGGCAAAGATTAGAAACGCGGCCGACGCATCCATTATTATCAGGAGGCATTCGTCCAGTTCGTTCTCGAGCGCGTCCGGAAGTCCCAGAGTTAGTGTCGACGCGCCAGAGAAACCAGCGGAAACCGGCAAGACGGATGACGGAACAATTCACTCCTTGAGATCTGCTAAGAAGAGACGAGATTCCCAAGACGAGAAAATTATTAACGCGAAAAAAAGCAAGAAGAAAACAGTACAAAAGTCTGACACAGAATTTGTTGCAGCTACTACTGGTACCGTTAGTACTACTACTACAATTACCACGACTACTAATGCTAATGCTATTCATAATATGGACGAGAAGATCATTGTTGCTGCGCGTCCCAATAAGAAGTCGGAAATTAAAAAGATTGACAAGATTGGGAAACAACAGGAAAATGTTCACGCGTTTGAAGACAATGTTTCGAGTAAAGTTACGACCAGGTCATCGAATGGCGCAGTAACGGGGAAAGTAACGGCGAAGAGTAGGCGTGCCGCGAAAAGCAAAGTGACTTTTGTCGGCAGAACAAGTGATCCGGATAATGCTGACAACTCTTCTAAAGAAGAGGACGAATTATCCGCTTGTCTTGCTGAAGCGGCCACCGCTCTTTCGATCGTCAGTGCTGGTAGTCGATCTGGAAGTGTTACGTCTACACGAAAAAGCAAAGGTAGAATATTTCACGATAGTATTTCCTTTTTTCTAAAATGAAGAAAAAATTATAATTGCTTGGTTTATCCTTTTTTTTTTTTTTTGTAAAAATAAGTAAGAATATTCAAAATATTCATAATATAATTGAACATAATATATAATTGAATGAATCATATAATAATATACATTTTATGGATATTCCAGTAAATGCAAGTAAAACGGACTTGGATAATAACAAAACGAAAGTCGAAACGCAAGGTCAATTCAGCAATAACGAAATAAACGTGCGCCGGCATGGTAATCTCGTACAATTAATACTTACGCCATCCTCATCGACAAAAATCAGAAATGCTCTTACATTGCAGGTAAGTAATCTTATAAATGTGTACTCTCTCTCTTGCATGCTCTTAAGATGTATCTTCAAATGTTCTTGTTAAATATATATTTTTAATCCTATATTAGGTGATGCAAGAGTTCAAAGAGGCTCTATCAATACTAAAAAGAGATGACGAATGCAGGGTGGTACTGTTCACTTCTACAGGTACAAGTTTCTGCGAAGGTCTTGATCTTTCAGCATTATTGCATACAAATAAGGAGGAACGACGATCTGTCGCTCAAGAGTTGGCACACGCTGTCAAGTATGTATTCTTAATACAAAGAATTAGCACGATTGCTGATATTATAATTTATCAAAATTTTTGTTTTTTGTTTCAAGGGACTTTATCAAAAGTTTGGCTACTTTTAATAAACCTATAGTGGCTGGTGTACAAGGTGCTGCGATTGGACTCGGAGTGACGATGTTACCTCTCTTCGATCTTGTAATTGCTAGTGATAAGGCGACATTTTGTACTCCTTATGGAAAATTAGGACAAATCGCTGAAGGAGCTGCGGTCTTTACTCTTTCACATATACTGGGCAGTGCAATTGTAAGTTTCAAACAGTTTTTGTTTGCAAACATGAAAGAAAAAAAGAGCACAACATCTACATTCATCTACATTTCAATAGACGAGCGAACTTCTTTTGGGTGGAAGGACCTTAACGGCGAGCGAAGCATTAAGAGCTGGTCTTGTTACTCGAGTTTTATGGCCTGATCGGTTTCAAGTAGAATTATTACCGTCATTGCGAGCTATGAGTGATCAATCGTCACAGGTAAGTTATATGTAACTTGACATTACATTTTTAATAGCAAGCTTCTAAAACATGTATATTTCGTGTGCATATATAATATAATTATATACATTATATCTAATTACATTTTTAACAATTTCTCTCGGATTCATTGAATCATAGCGTAATACTTTTGTATCTTTACAAACGGTGACAGTAAGCCATATAAGCTGGCCCAGAGTAGAGCAATTCCTGTATATTTACTTGTGTCCTATCCTTGAAAATACATAAATGCTTTTCTGGACATGTGCATCTGTAATACGTTGAATATAGATCAGCTCGTATGTAGCCACAAAACTCCAAAGTCTCACACATTCTTTTCTGCACATTAAAAAATATACATTCAATAAATAAAACATGTTGGAAAATTGGATGAGAAATTGATAAACTAAAAATATGAAATTAGAGTCTTATATCACTTCATGATTTAAACATTTTTTTTTTTTACGTAAAAATCAATAATTTTATATATGATACTTATATGATAAATTATATAACAAGAGATTCTTAAATCATGCAGAAATAATAGAGTATAATAAAGATTATTTCTATAAACTATTATCTTATAAAATGCAAAAATGAATTCTATTGCGTTTATTATTACAAGATATACCTTAACACACTTGAATATTTGAATGAGGCCATGCTCTTCATATGTATATTTTTGTAGCTTCCAATAATGTGTTTGCGGACATATGCAATTTATTGTTACATTGTATGGTATTATATAGTTGTTACTTATATCACTTTCTCCATATACCATCACTGCTTCTTGTCTATGTGCGCAAATCTCTAATTCCATTATTTGCGTACAAAACTGTCAATGATGGGAGAGAGAAAAGTGGCTATTAGAAATATCAATTATAAAAATATTTTACTTTGATATTTTTTGTACCCTTAAAATTGATTTGTTATTGAGTAATATAGTTGAATTATCAATGGTTTTCGTCCATTGCCACGGACATTCTCTTCCATCAGGACAATGGCAAAGTCTTTCTGTCAAGCTGGACATCCAAAATCGGTCGTGAACTACGTTGCATACCTCATAAGGCTTACAGTGATGTAAATCGCTCTCCCCTTCAACCTGCTTTGACGAATACAATAAAGATTTGTCATGAGAAATGTCATACACTTTTGAGAGCGATCGAGTAATATTTATGCGATACAAATTTATATGTACGAACTCCCTTCATATACTTGAATGTAACATTGTTAGCCTTACTGCTGATTATCGTATATACACCGACACTTGTGCCTATCATGGAAATAAGGAGATAGATTTTCACAAACATATTTACAACGATGTGCGTACTTTTGAATAGACACTAGATTTGATGATCGCAATTGCGGGATTGATATTAACCCAAATGGCGATAATGCTAATACATTCTCGATTCCACATTTACTCCCACATGACTCGTAATTACGAAACTTGTTAATATTTATGACATCACGCAGTTGTCTTCGTTTCGGTTGTACAAGATACAAAGGTACTATAACGCGTTATAAATCATAATGTTGGAAAGAAACCCATTCTTTCTACAATATAGCACACACAAATTTTAACAGATATAAAAATATCCATATATATGCCAATATATGTACATATATTAAGAAAGAACATACAGCATAAAGATTATACCATTGCAATTCTCTTATTAATTATATATATTTTTTACAAAAATCTCTTATTTTTTAGTCCATGGAAGCAACAAAGGCTCTATTACGTCACAGTTTACGGAAAAAGTTAGATGCTGCGCTTGAATCAGAAACATATTTATTGATTCAGCATTGGTGCTCCATGGAGTGTCAGACTGCTATAAAAGCTTACATTGAAGGAAAAATACAATAAATCATGGTGAGCTTGTGTAAAATATCATAATATATATTTACTAAAATTAATTATTCTCATTATAGATATTTTATAATTTCAGTGTGCAAGTACTATCAATCGTGAATCTGCGATATGTGTTAGAGAATGGAAGTGATTGATATTTGTGTGGATATAAAAATTGTACTTCTGATACAACATTCTACGTCAATGCACGATATTCTTTAGATTTAAGATATAAATACTGAATCACACAAAAAGATCGACTATTTTACTATTAGAAACAATCATTTAGATATAAATTTATTATATATAGATATATGTGTGTATGTATAAATATGTATATATACATATATGTAATATACATATATATTATATATATGTTTATATACTACATATACTATATATATATACATACATTCTTTTCGCATTATGTTATTACTGTTAGATTAAAATAAAGGTACATTTATTGTAAGAAACACAATGCAACTTTTATTTAGTTGTGTCATCAAATTAATATTTGGCAATATGGTAAATCGCAATATATATTTGCTCGCGTGAAATTACACTGTATTTCATGAAAACTCTTTGCAATTGTTTAAAAGAAAAATGCATGTCAGAGCAAACTTCATACAGAAACATCAAATAAATCTATTCTTCTCCGTGTCGGCGTGTTTGATATTTTTGTAAAATTAACAAGTATTTTTTTATTTTTATAAAATTAAATACTTATACAGCAATAATGGCAATGCCATGTACCTATGAGTTTTCCAGAGGCCATGGCACTGGTGTGGCAGAAGCACTTGGAAATTGGGGCTTCTCTAACAGAGTATGCAGCGATGGCCAGGAATTGCGACGTTTAAAATGTCTCTTTGCGGAAATGGATTCTTTGTGAGAACACTACACAACTACACTAACATATGCATTTCATTAAAGCAAATCAAGAAAAATTTACGACTATTGTTAGGATTGAGAAAAGAAATAAAGGAACGCACAAGCATTAATTATAATTTCAGGCGCAAACCAACAAAATCGGCAATGTGCGTTAAATATAATCCCAGATATGACCCTAAAGCGTGGTACGTTAAGCCTAGTCCCGATGAATGTAAACCCTCCTGGACATTTGCCGCAAACAGACCTCTGATTACTTATTGTTCGACCGTTAGGATTTCGAAGATCTCTAATTTACTTGACCTTAAATTGGCTTTAAAACACGTTATACCTGGTTACAGCTACGTGAAACAAGGCGTACGTATATTCCAAATGAAATTAAATTTTGTTTCGTTAAAACGAGCTAGTAAGGTTTTCATCATGGCTTTAAGATATAACAATAAAAATATGATATATATATATATATATATATATATATATAATTGTCTAACTTTTTTATTATATTCTAAAATATTATACGTGTCATATAATTGTATCGTACTTTCAGACGGACAAATGGTATCGGCGAGGTTCAAACTGTTGCTATCAACCAAGCTGTTTAGCTCCGCAATGTCCTACATAATATTGTCATAAAAACTGTTTATCTTTAAATTCATAATATTTGATGATATCAAATGTTTATTTCTAATATTAAAATATAATACCTCTTTACGATATATATACATATATGTATGTATAAAGCATAGTATTAAGTATTTCTTCGTGTCATGTATAAAAAAAAAAAGAAATTAATAATGAAAGGAATAAGATGTAGGGATACAAATAATGGAGCAGTTATAATAAATCATCGGATAATGACATTCGAGAGCAGTG
Source organism: Cataglyphis hispanica (assembly GCF_021464435.1). Lineage (NCBI taxonomy): Eukaryota > Metazoa > Arthropoda > Insecta > Hymenoptera > Formicidae > Cataglyphis > Cataglyphis hispanica. The sequence goes on along the minus strand of NC_065954.1, from coordinate 16,393,825 downwards.
AGGTCGTTGAATTTATTTTTCGTTTACGAACACGTCAAGCCTTTGCGCGTTGCGTGAGAACAATTACATTATCATAAGTGGTGGGGGCGAGTAATTTGTCTGACTGTAAGATTTTTTTAATATCTTTTTTGCGTGTGACATACCAGTGAATGAAGAGTATTTCTCTCTCTCTCTCTCTCTCTCTATATATATATATATATATATATATATATATATATATATATATATAGACAGATATATAGATATATAAGCTATACTAGAGCTAGCATTACAACAATATACACATTTGAATTCCTTAAGTAGAAACTGATCTACACAAATAGCAATTCGTAAAATCCTAGGTTCCAAAGAGCTCTGTGCTACTTTTGCGATGGCTCTGTATATAAGAAAGACTCTTCGCGAGATTCTTATGTACAAACGAAAAATATAAAACTGAATTGATACGAGGCATGATATAATATAAATATGAAAATTGTAAGAATAACGTACGATTTACGCGAGTCAGTAACATGTGTGTGTTACGCGAATTATTAAAAATATACTTACGATACCTTAAGCAAGTAATGTACATATCGTAATGTATAAATTAAGACTAGATAAAATATCGGAGACTTCTTCTACAACCAATACAATAATCGAGTGTAACCGAGATACAACTTATAAGTTAATTATGCAATAATATGCGGCACGATGACGGCTGAAAGCGTACTGGCAAGAAGAGAGCATGTGGTATTTTGCTGACGCTCCTTTCATACTTTTCGGTATATCCTTAAGTTGGACATAACACTATAATTGAGAAAATCTTGTATATAAATGTTTTTTAAAAATATCTAAATATTATAAATTAACAAGGTGCGTTAGTAGATTATTTCTGAATGGAAAAATAAGATTCTCATAACACGTAAATGACATTAAAAATAAATTAAATTTAGTTATACCTTTGAGTATATAATCTGTTAGCAAAGTGGGTACTGTTGGACTATCCTCGCTAATGGCCTTTAATACTACGTAAATAAATATATTATTGATATATTTAATTATACATAAATATATATACATGATCAAGAATTGAAGCCTACTTACTTTTAATAAGTACTTGCAAGGCTTGATTGTCTGGTGGACCACTGTCTGTATGATATGGAATAACAGTTGTCAAGTACTAGAATAAAAATAGAATTAATTAAAAATTATTCTATCGTTTCTCTAAATTAGAATTAAAAATTATATTAAAGATAATTTTTTTTAAATTAAATTTTTTTTTTTGAAAGTATATACATATAAAATTCAATGGCTGATACTATGTAAAATGTACTACGTAAATGCGACACTCGATACGGCAGTATAAGTTACCTTTGGCTCTTGCAAAGACCTATGTTGTGGCAACGGACTAGTACCATTCTGCATTTGATTTCGTTTCTTCGTAACGTGATGCTGTCTACGTCGATTTTGCACAGCCAACAGTAAAGAGATGAATTGGTTCTTAAGTTCCTTTTCATATTCTAATTCATCCCTAAGTGCGAGCTCGGCGATCAGTGTTTCGCTCAAAGCCGCAACCAAGGATTCCATCTCCCCGAAAAGTTCAGTCAGTTGACTGGAGGAGAGTTGCTTTAATTCTAAAAACACATTCGCTTTTATAATTTTTTATTTTAGAAAAAGATTAAATTTGTATTTGTTATTGATGTTTTTCTTTTAAATATAAAAAATTAAAAAAAGAATTTTGCAACACATACTTTTCTCGTGAAGCGGTGATCCAAGTACTTCTCTACTTCTTTCCAAAGCCTCATCGCTATCTAACAAGGAACCCTCGGAATCTGGCGATCTTTCCATTGATGGACTTTCCTAAAATAAAAAGATACAAAATTATTAGTCATTATTACACCGACATGAGAATATTTCAGTATGCACTGAGAGAGTTTACCTGCATTATGTCATCTATCTCGCGAAGAACCTCTTCGGCGGTCTTGAGCGGCTCCTCCGGACTGTGAGTATCAGTACTGCTGGATAAGATTAAAGCATGCATGTCCAAATCTGTCGCAACTGCCTCGTCTTCGCTACTTAAATCCTCTAGTTCCGGTCTACGGCGAACAAAAAATGAAAGCATTGAATTTACGAGCGCTAACGCTGATCTAGATAAAGAAACAAAATCAATTCACTGAACATATGGTTTCAACAAAAATTTAAAAATTTTTGCGTGAAAAAATGCATAGTTGCTGCAAAGTAAAAAAAGTCTTTGATGAAAATAATTAAAATGCGTGTGTTGAGCCGAAATGTATTTACCTCTCTGTCGAAGCGGGTGCTTCGTTCAAATTCAACGCGGGCATGTGCATTTTCCTCGCATAGGATTTGCTCCAGTCGATCGGTAATATATTCCCAAAAGTTCCCGTGATCGTCCACCACATCCTGCGAGAAAAATCAGATATGTATATTAATGCTTAAAAGACTTTGCAGTGCCTGCTGAAGACTTATTCGATCTTAACACAGTCATTCTTTCTTACATCACTCAGATATGTATTAATGTAAACAGATGTGAAGTCTTCGCATGATTCATATCCTCTAAGCTATGCTATCCTCAAGAAAACGAATGCGTTTCAAACTTGTGTGTCATCAGATTTTTTCACTCGAATGATTCAATATCGTATTAGACTTATTGTATCTATCTTCAATAAAAAAAAAAAAACAAACAAAAAAGACATTTGAAATATGTTTTTTTTTTGCAACGAAAGCAAGTGAATGCATGCAAAAGAATTGTCCTATGCTTTGTAAAACTTTAATTAACTTGCAAGATGTCGCACATTGTTTCATTACTAATATTATCTTAGAACAGCTTATTCATCTTATTTTAATCTTCATATTCAACTTTGATCTCTCTTCCATAATGTCTTAAATCTCTTTACTGTAATCCCTAAATATTTGTACAATGGCGAGTGATGAAAACATTTGCTTATAGAGATGTCACAAGAACTTCCAGCCATAAAGGCTAATGAGAAAATGTATCTCCATCATAATTTTAGCACGAAGGACACGCGATGTACAAACGCGTTTGCTGCAAAAGCGTGACGCCTGATGCACGATCAATAAACGCACATGCTATCACAAGAATGATATAATATAGTACAGTGGTTAGTAATAATACAGTAATATTATTAAGTCGCTTCATATTATAATATCTTCCATTATTTAGAAACATATACAGAAGATCTTCTCTGTTTATAATTTTTGAGAAAAACAAACTCTCTTTCTTTCTCCTTTTTTTTTCTTCTCACGAAATCTTCGTTTTTTAATATATCGCGTGTTTTTATAATTTACTTAATTTTAATATTCACATAATTTTCATGGGAATATCTTCATGTAAGATATACTTAAGACACTTTTCATAAACAGCTGCCGTGAGAGCAACAGACTGTCCGCAAACTCCCCTGTTTTCTAGGACGTCAAATCGTGAATCATGGAGAGGAGATTGTAGGTGTTTCCTGCGTTACGTATACGCTGAATAGATAAGACGTTTAATCACGTGCTAACATAACGTAAGTCAACGACGCTACGGCAGCAACGTGCCGTTTACTGAAGGGAAGCGATTCTTCGTGCGGGGAACAAACGCGCCGGAACGAAGTGGCTTTTCGCGGCGCGAATTTGCGTATAATGTAATCGTGGGAGTCGCCACAAAACGGCATCCAAATCTGCATGGTATAGTGTTCTTACGAACCGAAATATTTCTCTCTCTCTATCTCCTTCTTAACTCTTTCTCTCTCTCTCATAGATATCCTTTCCTTCTGTGGATGATGGGTAATATGAACTGTGTTTTCAAAGTGAAAAAGCTACGCCTTAAAAAAAATAATACAACTACTAATTTCAAATACTCGAGTTTTTTTCAATCTTTCTTAATTGATTGATGCATTAAACAAATGTTTGCTAAAAGAATCGCTTTTCCTTATTATTATTATTTTTTTATATATACATATTATTCAATATTTTTGGAAATACTAAATCAGTTTTAATCTCTCGAATGCAAAATATCTGAAGATATACGAATCAAAAATTTTCTATGTTTCTTATCTTTTTGAAAGGATATCAGATATACTTTAAATAGATAATGTAACTTAAAAATTTATATCGCGTATTGAAGGGATTAGATATCTTGATCTTTAAATTCTCAAATCATGTGTGTTTATGCTTACCAAAATAAATAAAAATAGAAGAAAAGAATGTTTGCAATGGATATCGGAGTGAAAGCCAACGCACATTGATCGGCTATTCGATGTCGTGGGTTAATAAATTGAGGTCAACTCAGTCTACTTGAGTTTCCGATTAAAATGTAAAGTGGCCTCATCTCCAATCGCATACATTGTTCGCATCAAATCATCAGGCGTATTTCATGGCACACAGTGTACATGAAGGTTTATATGATACTGAGCCAATTTAATTTTTAATTTAATAACGCACGCTCGTAAAAATCATAATAAGTATTATAGATATAGGAGTCGTGGAAAAGATAAGAAGAAACTCAATCATCATAAAGCTTAATAAATAAATCTTAAAAAAGAGAATTTCATATTTTTATACGAAAAATAAATCGATCTTAATAAATTCGTATAAATCTGCTTGCTTTCTATAAAATCCGTGAAGAGAGAGAGAGAGAGACAGAGAGAGGAAAAGAACGAGAGAGAGAGAGAGAGAGAGAAATTTAAAATAATATAAATTCCTCTTTAATTATATAAAATAAGACAATTTCTTCCATCTCTCTAGCGCTTTCATATCAATTCAACCCTGCAGAGCAGCACCCCTAGATAGTTGCCGCTATCTGAGGCGCGTGCGCGCCGATATTGACGTTCGCTTTCTGTTCGGAGGGTAGTATACGGCTCGATATACGAACGAAGGAGCAAAACAGAGATTAAATTTTCATGCCACGCGTTCCGTTAGTATCAAAACATCGAAAAGAAATTATTTATTTCCACATGTACATGAAAAGCACCTAACAAGCATTATTTCACACAGAAAATAGAAAGTTTGACGAGTAATTTAATTCCAGGAAAAAGAGTATGATATATTAATCTCTCTCTATATATTATTATGTAACAATAATTTGTGTTATGTTATTTATAACAAACATAACATTATTTAACTAGGCATTAACACTTCCTCGTCTGATTATGCTTTTGAGGAGAAATCCTCGAATATAATTCGGATTAAACTAAAAAACTCGGATTATTAAATGCCTCTACTTCTAACATCTAAATATATTCATGCAATTTCTGAAGAATGTAAGAGGCAAATTGCGCGATAAAAAATGTCACACGCAAATCGAGAGAAAGGAATCGTATCAATCACCGTTCGATATCCGTTTCCGGTGCGACCTAAGCATACCTAAGCTGGGTGTATATCATGTTCGGGGTCGCGCTAGAAAGCGCGAATGTGGAATCACGCGAATGAATGTGGAATTGCGTTTCAAACGCGTTGGGTCGCAACGACGGACAAGCGCGATACGCGGACGTATCGCTGCGGAAATGCAGAAGCGCTTCGTGAACGCGTGGACTCGCATGGCTATCACGGCTTTGTCGCGCGATCGGTGGGTCGATGACCTTATTAGTCACCGGGATAGAGAGAACGTGCCATTTGGATATTGCCATCCCCCCCCCCCTGTTACCTCATTCGAGTGCCCTTTAATAATGCCACACGTAAATCGGTATCGGTCGATGGCACCTATTTAAATCAATCGTTCCAAGGAACGACATGAATCATAGAAAGCAGATTTTTCAAGGGAGAAAAAAAATGAGCAATTGTTTGCTTCTTATATGGTATAGCTGCGGTTTATTTTAATTGTAGGTTTTTTTCTTCATTTATAATCTCCTAAAAAAATTTTCTATTTGTAAGATTTTTTTTCAAGGCATATCCATTTTGCGTATATTTCGATACGCATTTGAATCTAGAAACTGTAAATTTCTTGAATATAACTGACATTTTAAATTCTCAAAATATCTTTTCAAAAAATATATGCAGTATTCTGTTTCATCAATAAAAATTCAAATTCGATAAAAATTGCACAAATACACTAAGATTCGCATCCTGCCAAAGAATGCGTAAGAAATTAACGAACGAAAATTGCATTTGCAAAGAGATGATGAGGCGAATGATCTAATGTATAATAAATTTAACGGCTCTACGTGGTTGCGCCCAGACGAAGGGACAATTTTACGCTTCGTTGAATTTCACCTGCTGCTACTCGGTTATGCTCGTTAGGACGTGCAGCCATGTACTGTCGGTGAACGTGTTGTAATTTACACCCTATGACGAAAATATTTGCCCGGGTCGTCTGCCGAATAGCGTGAATCTTGGCCCGCCCTCCGATAATCAACAATCTGTAAAATTGTCTACAAGCCTGGAAGCAATGTACGCCAAAATAGTCAAAACTTTTTGATTTCTCGGTTTATTCGCGAAGCTTTATGTGCGCCAATGTGATTCAAAATTTAATTTTAATAAATAAAATAACTACTTTTTAGTGCCACGAATTATGCCACATCTTAAGAAGATCTTTAGACTAGGGTCTAGTTTAACACAATCCGAGTCATGCTTACGTCAGCACGTTTGCGAAAGAGATATCCGGCAAGGTCATGAAAGATCTCGTCGTATCTTGTTAGGAGAGATGTTACAGACTTATTACATATACATAATCGATAGATTAGTCAAAAATTGAGAAGATCAACGTGTTTAGAAAAGTAAATATTTGTTTTGTAAATTGTAAATATTTGAAGATACTTTTAATTGAATATATCTAATGATTTTTAAATTTTGCAATATTGAGATTGCAATGTTTTGATTTATAAATGATCAATTAATTTTTTTTGCTTTTCTTAAAGTAATTCGTAGCACATTCGATTTATTCCTCTTTTCGAAATGACTCCAAAAAAAAAGACATAGTTGTCACCGATCAAACTCGATAATAAATTAATTAGATAGGAAATATTAATACAGGGATCCATTTAATTAAGATGCATTTAGTTCTTCTCTTTCTTCTGTCTCTTTTTCTTGTGATATGGAACGGCGACGCTGCGGCTACTTCAGAGAGAAAGCTGCAAAACGTACCGTAAACATCGCGTAGAGAGTATTAATGGTGTCGACACACTTCTTCCATTGGAAAATCGATGGCTGCCATCAGACAGATTCGCGAGTAAAAGAAGAAACTTTGATTTTTTTCTCGTTATTTTTCTTTCTTTTCTTCGATACGATAATAGGGATAAAGTCGAAACACTTTCTACCAGTCTACTTGCAAACTATTTAATAGGGGATTTTTAAGTTTTCGATAGACTAAAGATTGGCATAAAAAACGACATATATGTACAACATCGATTTTCAAGCTGTATCTTATTATCGAAATATTGCCTTTTATTTTTCTGAACTGCCTCAATGTCTTGATACTATAATGACGCAATAAGTTTCATTTTTTTAGACTTCAATTCAATTTTAATTTAATTATCAAAAAGACAATTCAAAAGATTTTTTTATTTGACCTCGCGATATTACATTTCGTTCTCTGGTACAATGATCGTACAGCGAAATTTTATACTACAAATTGCACCGTATTTACATTCGCTGCGTTAAATGGAGCAGTGTGTGAAACTGCTGACGCACTTTTACAGAGAGAGAGAGAGAGAGAGAGAGAGAGAGAGAGAGAGAGAGAGAGAGAAGAACGAGAGATGTTATGTTTCTAGAATAATCGAAATGCAAGATGGATTGTGATCCACAATCCATCTTGCATTTCGATGGCTACTCCGACACATGTGAAAATATTCCCCGTTATTGCGCGTTGTGTTACGTATATTACGACGAGCGCAATGATAATGCGATAAGTGATTATTTCCGCGATGGTGAAATCACCACTTTCGGACGAGCTGACGGACGAGCGAGAGAGTCTCGAGCGCACAAAACGTAAACGTCAATGTTAATATACACGCACGTACATTACATTACTGGCAATTTTCAGACGTGCGTGCTCTCGCCATTGATACATTGTGATTTATCTTTCGCGGATTCGCAGAGAAACCGGTATACCGCAATATAACTCGAATTCTTTCTAGTTACGTGAACCGAAAATTGTCTCGCAATTTTGCGAGCACTTATAGGCAGGGTTAATTAGGGTTAATCGAGGTAATTGCGACAATGAGGAGTAAGTACGTGACACTGAAGTATTTTTTAGCGATACAAAGGAAAGTTCTAACATGCATGTCGTCTGCTGTGAATCCTTACATAATTTACAAAATAACAATTTATTTTATCTTCAAAAGACACGTTTCAGATATCTCTTGAAATCTTATATTGGGACACTTACTGGCACTCGTTCATAATTTCCTCCTGCGTTCGCACTTGCACCGGCGCCAGCGATTCCACGTCGGTGCCATAATCGCGGAAGCAAGATGTGATCTTTTCATCGAAGGTGTTGACAAGATCCTCGAGACTGCCGCTGAACGGGCTGAACGTTCCTTCCTGGAGAATATCGGTGCCATTTTCGTGTGTCGTCGGTGGTTCATTCGCGTTGCAATTCTCGCCGAAACTTGTATCCAGGCTGGCGTCCAACAATTGTTCTACAGGATCAAGAGAGATGTGTAGATAATTGTGTCGATGTAATTATTTATTATATAGCACAAAAAAGAAAAGTATACAAAATATATAATCTCAAAGTTATGATATATATTATTATAATATCGTGAGTAAATTCATTTATTTATAAATAAAGCGATCTCTTTATAATATAACGCTTAAATCAATAAAATATATATATATATATATATATATATATATATATATATATTTTAATTAACGTTTTTATTTTTAACTACTGTTCTTATTAGTAAGCATTAATGTAAACATTTAATTCAGGAAAAGATACAAAAAGAATTATGACTTTATTCGAAGAAGGGGGAAGCAAGTCCTTTTAAAATATATTTAATGTTCACGAATTTTAAAGTTAATTTTATTATCGATTTTATTATTGTAGTTTAGGGATCGCACTTTATTTATTATAAATGACATCAACATCGTTCAATGTTGTTTTCATGAAGTAAACGATCTAAATTTAACATTAGCGTGCTATAGCAATATTGACGAAACACAAAGATGAACCCGACGACTGGCGTCGCAATATCGAGCGTTATCAGACGTGACACCGCTCGCTGTTGATAAAAGTATCGCTCAACCCTCGACCTCACATACATCCCTCTCCTTGCGTATTCTACGACGCATATAACAGAATAAAGATTCAGAAAAAGTCCGTAATCACTATTTTACATATTCAGATCGCAGAAATATTTTATCGCGTGCGTCGAAAAAGTAAATTATAAAAAAAAGTGTCCGACTCTAATTTGACTAATCTTGATTTTAAGATATAAATAAAATTGAATAAATGTAATTTATTAGATTTTTGTTTTTTTGGCGGCAGCAATTAAGAGAAAAATGCTTTTATTATTATGACGTAGAGGAAGCACAGAAAATCAATTGCATAAAAATTAATGGGGTTCAGTATTGGTACAATGACTGGCGTTGATACGAAAATTCAAGGGACAGTTTTACTCGCGAATAAATATAACAATTCGGCTGGACTCGAAGGAATCCTTTCGCGAAGTTAACCGACGACGATTTCTCGTCCGCGCCAATGCGACCGAACGACGAAAATAAATTCGAATAAGTAAGGGTCTCTCCGGCTGGTCTAACTTAAGTAAATCTGGCTTTTTCTTTTTCTCCGTCGTTTATCCTGGCTTTTCTACGCAGGTAGAAAATTTCGAACCCAGTTGCAATGAGTTCCGACATTCTTCGGTTCATTTCAATTCGGTTTCGTAAAATTGCGAGATTCGTAACATCTAGCGTAACGAATGAGTACTTGGAAAATTGACTGATAAAGAATCTGTCATAAAATTGAGGTCGCAAAATAGAATTAATATTAAACACTGTCAATTGACAATAATTTCAAATCGATTTTGATCAAAAGAAAAAAAGAATTATTATTAATTTTATTTTTTGATTTTTTTAAATATTTAATAATTAAAATTCTTGTATGGAAGACTTTAAAATTATAAAGAAGGAACTCAACATTCTATCGATTATATAGCAATTCTAAAAGTACGTAACATGCTAACTTCGTAGGCATTTAAAATATGACGTCGTTAAAATATTTTAAAATATTTTGCGTCGATTAATGTGGATATAACAAATTGGAGCAGCGCGTCATGACTGCGGCGCATCTCTATTTTAGTTGTCGCTAAACTCGAGAAAATTATGTCGCATAAAAGACGAATTTAACAAAGTTGACACACAGACGACAAACATCGCTATGCAGAATACATTGCAGTTCCCAGCCCCGCGTCAGACAACACACAAGAAGCGAAGGGAAGGGAAGGGGAAGGGAGAAAGAATAACAAGGCGGTTGTTTCACACCTGTCAGAAGGTTCATGTTCTTCAGACTGGCGGTGTCCTCCTCCTCGAAACGCGCGAGGGGTGCCTCGAACTTCAACTCGGCGATCTTACCTGCCATGTCCCTCATTATTGAACGTGAGGGAGTATACCGGGGCGCGACCGGAGAATTCGGCGTCACGGTCGAACGCGTGTCGTCTCGCGATTCTTTTTTTTCTTTGTCTTTTTTTTTTTACTCAACCGCTTGCCTTATTTGACGAGATCTCGCGAGTCGAGATGACAACGGTGACGATAAGACGGCCGAGACATGAAGGCGATGCGACGCACAAACACACCGCCCGTAACGCGCGCGCGATAACCTTCCTTCGTCAGTCCGGAATCAACTGAAATCGACTAACGTGGTGGGGGAGTCTCTTCGCTACGCTCGCTCACTACGGTGGTGGTCGAAATGGTGGGGGGTGGTGCTGGTGCTGGTGGAAGATGATCGCTTGGTCGTCATGGCAACCGCTGGTGAGCGCGCTAATGTCACGAATCATCTTTCTCAGCCAGGGCCGTCTTCATCCTTGAGCCCGGTTCCATCAGGCATCTCTTATATCTTTACTCGATCTAATTCCGGTGCTAATTAGATGCTTACTCCTTACCATGGCTCAGCAAATATCCTAGTCGATCTCTCCTCAATGTCGTGACATATTCGGCAAAATTTTGACCGCTTAGCGAAAAATAGAGAGCGGATCGATTTGTGACTGCAGTTTTATAATTATTTACCTGGATGTCTTGCGCGATCGATTTTATCTAAAGGACTACGCAAAACGTATTCTCCGAGAAAAATTTTACTCCATACGCCATGGAGCAAAATTTTTTTCGGAGAGGAAATTTTACACCGTTTTAAAATCTAATTTAAGAATAAGAATTTTAAATAAACGATTATGCGCTTATCCCAAAAAGCGTGACGTAATTTGTTCTTAATTCAATTCAGTTTCATTGATCAAGATGAATTTTGAGATGTAACTTGACTTATTGATTAGATTTTGTCCTAAGAATAGGACTAGAGAGATTTAAATAATTCATACAGCTTTTTTTGATAAAAAGCTTTGTAATAAACAGTTTAACTGTAAATGGATATTTCCTAAAATTGCATCACTGATATATTGACGCAATCGCATTTTAATTGTATATGTACATACGGCATTGCGACACATTTCGTCATTTATGGGTGGATAAGATACGATCTCGCGAAAAGAGCGGGATGAGAGAGATGTCGCCGTTAAAAGTTGCCCATATCGGTGCTGCAAAAAACCGCGAATGTCGGAGACATCGCTATAAAATCAATTTTTTGGAAAAATTAAAACTACAATCGATTTGTTACCTTTTGCTTTCCTGTACATTACCTATCTCTTGCTTACGTTACTCTAACGCAAAAGCAAGAGAGGGAAATGGATCTGCATCAGTAGATAATAAGAGAGAACGGGATCTGTTCAGTAGATAACAATTCAATAGTACAGAGAGCCTACTGTTGATATCCTCAATAATCATAATCAACAATCGGTGTTTGCTGAAAGCAAATTTCATACATTATCATATATCGATATACATATTGTTCTATAAAACATGCATACCTGATGACATTTCTTGTTTAAAATGTGAAGATATGATGTTTCGATTTAATATACATAACAATGTATATGAAGGTAAACTTTATTTATGCTTTATTTAATCATCAATTAGTTTTCAATTTAGTCTTCAATTCGAATGAATTTAATATCACAACTATTGAAAAACCCAAAATAATTTTTTTTTGTTTAATAAAAATAATGACATGAAACACGTAAATTTTTGACGATCGAGTGGAAGACGAGAAAATGATACAAATAAATAATTTTTGAAAAAATTTGATCTTTCAAAAGATCTAACAAGTTTCAATCGTCAATCATGATAGATGACTATTGATAAAAAATTATTCAATCTTTGTCGAATTGTATAGCTCGATTTGCATCTCAATGAGCGCTCTTAATACATTCCTATTCATTGAAAAAAATAAATATTAATGCCAACATTAATCTTACACCGTAAAAAAGGACGTTATAAATTGCATAAGGAAACAAAATGATTTGCATATTGGCAGAATTTAAAAGAACATATAATCTGATTTTTTATCCTCGGCAAAGCAAGCTAATTATACGCCACACGAGAAAGAAGGAAAACAAATGTTATTTATCGGAGTTTACGGAATTAATGATTTTATCTGGTGTAGCGTATGCTAATTACAGTCTCGCGTTAAAGTTTCGGACACAATACTATTTATATTTGTTTATATAATTTATTTATCAAATTATTTATCTAGCTATATATTTTGTGTTAATCGTTTTATTAAATTTTAATTTATTTTTTATTTATTTTATTTATTAAAAATTATTTATTTTCTATAATTATTTATAACTATTTATTCAAATAACGTCTAATATTGGCTTCTGCAGATCTCTCCATGTTACGAATTGTCCTAATCGCACGTCATAGATCTCCTCTCGCCAATCGTCACGATCTATTATTTGCTATCTTTTCTATCATTGGTATTGAAAAACAATTGCGATACTATCACATTCAAAGCACTTCAAAACGAGCATTTGTATGTGTATTGTGGGCGTATTATGTAGCTCGCAGAAAGAAAGACGAGGGATTGTAGTCAACCTTGGCATCTCTCGTAACATAAATCGCTTTGTCAACACCGAACGTTTTAATAATGTATAAAAATACATTGAATTTAATTAGGAAATATCTAACATTGTCGATATATAGTCAATTCCTTGTATATTTATGAATAGCAATATTAATCAAATGCGAGTAATCAGATTATTGTGCGAAAATGTTATGTATCGCATTGTGAGCGTGACATGCTATATTTCCCATTCATTTACATTTTGAGTTATTTTCTTGACTATGTCCGTTTTACATATAATTGTAGAATCTTTATAAATAATAAAAAATATATTCCGCGATTATTCTCATCATCTTCCTGATAAATTGCTAATTGTGCAGCGAAGTATAGTTCCTATACGTCGGATCGAATATAAAGCAGTTTGATGTGTTTAGCACTTTAGCAGTATAAAATAGATCTGCAATTCAGAATTTCTTTAAATATACCTCGATTTAAAACAATCTTATCAGAATTATTAATTTTATGCATAATATGAGTGCATCGAGAAGCAAATTAGAATATTTGAGCAAAAAAATAGAATAAATAAAAGTAAAGAAGAGGAACATATAAGTATATAATTTACATCACGCATTAAATTCTAAAACTATAATTTTCATATATAGTATTGTAATATTTCGAATCAGTTTTCAAATATTTTTCAGATTTCTTTCTTTCTCTCAGGCTGCGTTTGGCAAGCACGCATTTGCATTAAAAAAATCGTTGTTCTATCTTTGTTATTTACTAAATGTTGAACAAGGACCGATCACGCTCATAGTGCTAAAGCGTGTTCCCCGAAATTACCATCAATATATAAACAAGATTTATATATATATATATATATATATATATATTATATATATATATATATATATATATATATATATATATAATTTATCATTACGAGATAAGCGTAGATAAACGATAATATCTATCATATATGATAGCCGATTATTTATTTAATATTAATTCAGTATTTTGCAACTTGGGAGACATATTAAGTTGGCACATTTGAGCAAAAAATAAAAGAAACATTTGTAACGTCTATAAATAATGAAGAATATATATATAAGATAATAATTTATTTTTATTATTTATTGAAGCAATAAATAAGATCAACTTTATTCATAAACTTCCACATTTGTAGCCTGCATCAAATAATAATATAATTAATTCTAACTAATCATAGGTAACTAAATGATAATTCTTCATTATTTATAGGCGTTACAAATGTTTCTTTTATTTTTTGCTCAAATGTGCTAACTTGATATGTCTCCCAAGTTGGAAAATACTGAATTAATATCAAATAAATAATAATCGGCTATCATATATGATAGATATTATCGTTTATCTACGCTTATCTCGTAAGAATAAGAAATAAAAATTAGATATACATACGCGCAGCGTTGTTGCTCCGCACAATTGTAATAAAAATTAAAATACAAGCGACATATGTCTCGTAATTAATTCATTATTGAATAATCATATTTATTATTGTGTTGTCTATATATTATATGGTTTGCAAATAATTTTGAAATCTCTATATACATATAATATAATTAATCATAAGTATTATAATTATTTCACATTCATTACACTCTCACTTATTCATAATTTGAGCATTAATTAAATATACCTAATTTATTATATATATATATATATATATATATATATATATATATATATAACTTGAGCATTAATTAAATATGCGTGGAGTATGTAATAGATTTAGATATGGATAGCCACATATTTATGTTGTATATTATGTATATGTCATATCTTATTATATAATAGTTAAAATATAATCTCATTCAAAATAAAAAATGACTTACATAATTAGAGATGCAGGTATATATGTAGGATATATCGTATAAAATTCAGCATTTTTATCGAAATATAAAAAATCAAACAGTTAACGTTTAATCAAGCGTTAAGATAATAAAACAATCAATGATTCATGTCGCAATATCGAGCTTCTGTCCATTAACCATTAATTATGCAAAATGATCATGAATATAATAGCGGATATACATGCTCGTATTCTATTGCAATAAAAGTTCTTTCATTAGCGCTGATGAAATTTTCTCTAACTGAACATGCATATATACACATTTAAAAAATTTGAATAAAGTATAATTTTTGATTTTATTTTGAAGTTGTATTCTATATAATTTTTAAAACTCTCGGAATCAATTAAAAGAAATAAATCAGTTAAATATTATTCGGGACTTGTAGCAAAAATAAAATTATCAAATAAATTATTTTATTTATTGTATATCAATGGAAATAAATACGTGAATTTCTAAAAAAAAATCAGAAACAATATAATCTAATGGTATCTAATAACGAACAATGACAATCTTTTACCATGTCAGAGTTTGACGGATCGATCTTTTTATAATCCAGTATGGTATTTCGCGGCAGATTCAACGCTGAAAATAATTGTTTACAATGGAACCCGATGAAAAATAAATCACGTTAATATAAAGTCAACGCGCATCTTTTAATCCCATTAGATTAAATGGCTCTTTAAACGGCAACATGAAAGCATTACTAATATAAATGAGATATTACAGCGAGATAATCCTGTTAGAGTTGTACGCGCGTTTGAAAGTAAATTGCGCGAATAATCGCGTACATTTATCGCAAAAAAAGATTTAGATAAGATTGACAGGGACGAACGGTTCACTTTAATTAGAAAATTTTACAGAGTCTATGAGCGTATTATGTCAAACGATGTCACACTGAGTTAGTCAATGCACGCGGTATCAGATCTCCGTATACGAAGGGACTCCCAAGTACATCATTGCAAGGGGAACCCATTTACTCTGATCGCCACAGATCTCACTTCCTAATCAAATTTAATGGAGAAATAAACGAGGGGGAGATATATTATATATGTCGCCGGATAGTCGTGGCCTGCACCCGATCGTCCTTCTTACACTGTCAGTGCGTAGTTGGCAGTACACGTTAAAGGAGACAGGGTACCGTACGCGTTTTCTTTTAACAAGAAAGCGATAAATATCCGTTCGTCAGGGTCAGGTACGTATAAGCGCAACACGTGAATATTTTTATAGAGAATGCGAAGAGTTCAAATTTATTTCTGGTATTCTGCCAGAAATGTACTTCCGCTTTTCTGACGCTCTTTATACGCGATCGCGTATAATTAAGTCATCGCGAATCGTTAACATAACTCAAGAAAAAGTTGAAGTATCATCGTCGTGAGTACGAAATGCATATTTGCAATGATGAAAGAAATGTCTCTTAATAAGTTTCGCCGAAAATTTAGCAAATGAATAGATTAATTAAATTAATCTTGCTCATATTATATTATACAATATCAGTGTACAACTTCTACGAAAAAAATATGTGCATAATTTTATCTAATATGTAAATATAAACATGAATAAATAATATAATTATACACTAGAGTCTGTATTCTCCTTATCTAAATATAAACCATGTGTGTTTAAATGTAAATGTGATTTCATTATTGTGATGTCATTTTTTACCACACTCAATTATAATAAAATATTATAATTTATAAGTGAGTTTATGTATGAAACTCTAGTCGTATAATTTAATATAAGTGAAACATTAATATACAAATAAAAAACGCGTTACTCTTTTTATCAGCGATTAAACTGTGCATAACAATCTTAATATTATAAATATTTTTTAATTCTACGCAGTAATGCCAACCTTTCTAAGTTCGGATCGCAAGGAACGCGATGCATATAAGCGACATGCCAATAATAACCACTGCTGAATACCTATGTTTAAACGCCACACGAAAGTTAAGTCGAGACGAACGCACGATTTGAATATATTATAAAAATAATTGTCCAAATTATTTCATTAAATTTGTTTCAGCGGCGATGAAATATAAAAAAAATTTTAATCTTTTAATTTAAATTCTCTTAATTTATTATTGTACAAATTAGTAGATATGATAAACACCATGATCAAACAAATTGTAGACAGTGGTGCAAATACTGTTGCTAAATTGTCGATTCGAATCATTCAATCAAAATCAATTCCTACGCATTAACGATCAATTGAGCATCACGTATGCACCACGGGACACATACAATCGCAATATCATTAATATGATATAAAAGATAGCTGATACATCACGCTGCTTGTCATCTACAATTTCTAACTAATTAATTTGGAATCAATCTTTTTCCAATAAAAACGGAGTCCTCAAAAATAAAATTTGAAAAATGTGAACAAATAAAAGATTTATTAAGATAATTAATGTTGAATGTAAAATCTCGTATTTAAGTTTATGTAGATATTCAGTTTTTTGACGTTTGGTTATCTAGATAATTAATTTTGAAAATTAAGCGGTTCTTTCAAAACAGTATTTTACATCATATCTTTGACAGATAAAAATTTAAAACTAAGAAACTTTTTCAAAGAACTTTTAGATGAAGTTTCGGTAAATCCGAGACACTGCATTGTAGTAGCGTTTGATACAACAGAATATTCCCAATTGTATACATTGCTAATGCAAACTGATAAATCATCGAATGATGGCGCGTTTATCTAGGTGCTCGATATCTCCGCGCAAATCGTCAAGCAAAGTAGTTATCATTGCGTTATGATAAATAGAAATGACTGAATATGTCGATAATCATTCACGACAGTGATAAACATATATTGTGACGCGCAATGCATCGCAGTCTCGTGCGAGACGCGATTTTATCCGCCGTTTACAGCGCGTCTCGGCATTTTCGGTGACGCATAAATTTCATGGTTATTTATGTCATCTCTCACGGGCTCAGGATCACAGCATCCGGCATTTGCGCATATAACGGATACGGCAGAGCAATAGAAGCAGAACGAGGCATTTCGCAGGTGCAATCAAGTGTATACTTTACTTTGTTCTGACGCAATGCACACGCGTGTATAGATCTCGTGTGATACGCGACAAAGGCATTATTTGCATCCGCTAATCGTTGAGCTTGTTCCGACAAATTTTCGCTCGCATCAAGCGATCGCGATCGCAATCACACTTGAATGTTAATGGCTGTAGATATTAGCGCTATTAATTTTTATAAATTTCGACAAAATTCTTTTCAATACTTATTCCAATTGCACATTTTTCTAGGATATATCTTGAAATTATCTTAAATCTAATCTTAAATCCTTCCCTCTTTCTTACATGATGCATGCAAAAACATAACAAACATATCTTAAGCATTTTGTGCGTATCTTTATTTTTTAATATACGATAATTATTCTATTTAAAAAATGACTGATAATGATTGTATAGAACAAAGTATTAGCAAAAATTGCCTCTTTCAGGTCTTTCTAATCATCTAATGTGAATTCATTACATAAAAAAATTAATAGACTATATACAATAATAGAAAATTATTTTATTTATTGTCCTAATGTTCCGCCTTTTTTTCTATCAAACATAAATTTTCTTTAAGATTGTAAAAATTAAAAATATTAATAAAAATTAATTTTTTTATTAATAGCCTTTTATGGCTGATCAAGCAGGAGTGATTGATTTATTTTTAAAAACAGATCCTTTGCTTATATCCTTGATTTATAACTGTACTATCTCTAAAATGTTCGCATTTATACGCGTTTACGTATCACATCAGTATGCATCTAATGTCTGCCTAGTGCATCTGTCTAGTAAACAGTTTAATTCTTGCGTGCAATCTAATGTCAATATTAGCCCGTAAAATAATTTCAAGGAGATTCGAAACTTGTACATGCCTTAGAAAACAGACATTGACAGACATTGAGTAGATTGATTCTCGAGTTACTAGAACATAACAATTCAACCTTAATTAGTAGATACATATGTAATATTTATTTTAATATATATCTATATATTATTCTCTAGCAAAATATTTATTTAACAATCTTATAAGTAAACTGTGAATTATTAGACTAATTCGTTATATGGTACATTTCTCACGATTATTTAATCCATTTTGAAGCGCTCGTGAATCAAATTTCATAAAGGATCGTATTACATAGTCGAGGACATGTTACTCGACACGTGCAAAGACGTTCAATACGACTTTAATAAATAAATAAATAGCAGCTTATAAATTTCAATTTATCGAAAAAAAACTAAAATATCGGAGAGAATAGATTGCAATTTTTTAATATTTTAATCTCTAATAATTTAAGACAATTTTTATTTTTGAAACACAAAAAAAATTAATTATCCAATTAATATTATTAATTTTTTTCTGATATACAAGATATTAAATATGAGTAATAACAAAACAAATAGGACTAAGATCTTTGGTGTTACTATAATTTAATCTTTGTCGCGCGATACAAGGGATATGCAACTGCATAGATGATTCGATCGAAATTAATAACATAAATAACAATCTTTTCGTCGTCTCATCGTCGTATAACAATCTTTTTCATTGTTATTTTTACCATACTTATTTTCTTTAATTATTTTATAATTAATTTTTCAAATCTCAATTTTTTTTTTAGAAAGTCCATTTGATCAAGGATATAATCTGATACGAAGCGCAGTATCTAATAAAAATAAATACATTAAATTTTCAAAGAACAAACTGTTACGTTGGTGTTTTGATATCTTTCCTCTATTTTTATTATACAAATGAAGGGGTGTGTCTTATCGTGTATCAGAAAACGTTTTGTTTTTGCTGAGGTTTTATTCACGTAATGAACGGCATATGCATTCGATAGTAGATGCAATAGCAAAAACACAATCCTATTAACCGTTCACTCAAGGCCATAGTATTCCGCCTTTAAAACCGACTTATCAAAACATATAGTGTGTTACGATCGCGGTGAGATAGATTGCTCTTCATGCCGAAGATACTTTAATAAATCACAAGCGCGCCTTAAGACAACATGATAAAATTGACCTTCCCAATCTTTATTTACGATTTGATTAAAGTTAAAATCAAATATTCTCATTCGAGGAATGTGCGCTTGCGGTTATTTTTATCGAACACCAATTTCATTTAATTGAACGATTCGAATATCGAATATATGAGCTCCACGCGATTAAATTCATGGCCATTCATGGCCACTATTTTTCATTCTTCTTTTCATATTAGTATTTTCACGCAATTCCAATATATTTTTTCGACAGCAGCAAAATATCTTTTTCATTAATTTTCTATGTAATCTGTTTTATTTGACATATTTTTTCCATATTTTAATTTTTAGTAATTTATTACAAGTGTAATAAAAGAAATTTATGTAAAGAATGATGGAATAAAGTTATCTCTGAATATCAGGATATTTGATACATCAGTAGATATACGATATCGCAGCCAGAAGCGATCGAGATCGAGTTTCGCGTCATTCTAGCACCAAGCTAAAAACTCTCAACAAAAAAGAGACGATGCTAAGAAATTAATATCGTATATGAAGATATAACAAAAATTGCAGTAGTTTATTGGCATATATGTTTGGATCCGTTATAAGTATCTAAATATATAAATAAATAAATATGAAATATAAATAAATATAAAATTATTTAAGGCTTTCCAAAAGGATATAAAATTTCCTCTCTGAGAAAAATTTTATTCAATGATCGGCCTGGAATCAATCAGAAACACTCAAAAAAGTTTCGGAATTGCCATCGAGTAAAATTTTCCCCAGAGAATACATTTTGGAATGTAGCTTAAGAAAACAAAAATTAGCATCGATCTTAACAAGAGAAATATTCAAAGTGATAAATACATTTAAAATATAACGATTTACCCTGCTTTTCAAAGACAATTTTTCAAATAAATTTTTCTAGGGTTCCCGTTCCTCGTACGAAAAAAAAATTTACCATTCATTGACCGTGTTATCCCCTCCTTACTGGTCGAACGTAAAAAGTATTACAATTAGATATTCGTTCAGGATTCGTTAGCGCATCCGGTTCGAGAGAACCTGAGAGAACGTTCCATGAGAGACTATATTTCATTGTCGATCGTTTATCGATAGTTTCACTTATCGAATGTCACGATCAAAGGACGCAACCATCGTGATGATTCGCAATTCTTGCTGCATCTCCGCGCGACGTAAGTTAAGTTGCTAGACGATTGGCTCGTTAAAAGCCGATCATTTGCACCTAAAACGAATAGTTTTTAATTGCATTTAATCTGCAAATTATTGTAAAAATGATCTTTTTTTTTTTCTCCAATTTTTGTTGCAAAGAAAATCATTTTTTGAATGGATTTTAAATAAATTTACATGTTGATGACGCGAGATACTTTATATAAACAATTTTCTCATTAGATGTTTTTGCGTGTTTTATGTAAATTGATTTGCGCTTTTCCGAATTAATTGATAGCGAAAGAACCAATAAATCTTATATAATTAGAACAAGAACAGCCTTAATTTAATTATTCCCGATCCATGCTATGTAGTCTCCAAGGTATTGTCACCATTTTATTTGAGATACAACTATACAGTTACAATCATCAATGACCTTCATGCCGATAGATCAACGGGAGTGACTAGTCGTCATTGTGTTTGACATGTCCCGTTCTATATTTGAATACTCGTATATGTACAATCGTATCGTTGTACGGAACGTAAACGACCTCAACGCAAAATGTCGTAAAAATCTATAGACAAAATGATATATTTATAGACAATAATTTATAAACAAGATTTTCCCATATCTATCTATAGCATATCGATTTTGCGATGCCCGTACATAATGCAAATTATAATACTAGGTAGATTATTGTTAGCGACTTTATTAATGTAATGATGGAACAATCGTCAGCGATTCGAATAATGAAGCGATATTAATTTCATGTTTTCTATTCGCTCGTTAAGCACAAGGAAGTGTCGATTCGATAAGACCAAGTCGGATCCCGATTGGATGAATCTATTTGCAATATTTTCTGTTTTGTTTCAAGAAACACGTGATAACAAGTGCAAGATAAATATTAATTTTCTGTTAATTTAATTGCTTTTCGATGTTAGATAATGCCTAATGTATACAAACAATAAGACAAGCACAAGTTTGAGTGTTAAAAGTATACGGACCAATTAATATTCATTATTTCTTATAATATGCGCGATATTATATGCGATGTTACGTAAACAGCAAATAGACATTATTCAAAAATAGAAGTTATTCTTTGATTTTATATACAACACGTGATGTTACATTTTTCTATAAATTCTAATAAAATTGCAAACTGAATTCCAAATCAAGTTGTCCTGGAATATTGATGGAATATTATCTTGCATGCAACGAGAATCACGCACTAAACTCGCGAAATCTATTCTAGCTATAAAAATATTTAATATTAAATTTTGTATATTCTAATACTATAAACATGCATATTCTAATAATATAAACGCAAATTAAATAGACCACGTATTAAACATATAAAATATGAAATGTTTATTATTTAGAAAATGTTAAAAAAATTATTGTTTCTCGATATATCTTTGAAATTTTTATTTAATCTCTTATGTTCTCAATGTTATTCAAAGAGACGCAGATCTAGTTTATTATTAACAAATTGTAGCAAATGTATACGAAGCATTAGCATAATTATACGATGATAGTTATGATCGAGATATTACTGATAAATATGCTTTGATATTAAAATGTGAACGGAGGCGTTTACCAATTCTAAGTATCCTAAACTATATATTGCTGTCCCTGAACCTGTAAGCACTCCTCCTGCCGCTATTACTGAACGTATATAAGATAAACGGCATGCTACCACAATGCGTAGTGTTAGATTACCACTGTATTCAACGACAGCAGCTGACAGCGTTTTAGCGCTTAGGACTTGCTTCCACAAGCAATTGTTATACGCAATTTACACAACAACGTTTTTCACGATCAAATAATTTCTGAAAGTTATTCCATACTTCATCGAATAAAGAAGTGTAATAAAGTTCGCGAATCTCATATCATTCATCATGGAGGAAATACGCGCATCAAATCTGGTTGATGCGATGTGTATCACCAGCGACAAGACCACTACTAATTTCATGAAAGAAACACCAAATATTACGAAATACTCGGTAAGAAGATAGTGGACCAACTCAATAAGAAATTCAGAAGCGAATTAAAATAATTGAGATCAATGGAATTGAACATCATATTGTAATAGTTTAAAATTTAAATTTTCAAGTGTAATAATTTAATTAATTATTGAAGCATACTAATTTAATTTAATTATGTGAGATTTTTTTAGAGCGAGATTCGATATAATTCTGGAGGGTTTTTTTACTCTTGATGCGATAGATATGGAAAATTGTATTTTAAACGAATTAAAAATCGTGGCGTCGCATCAGCATAATTTCAATTCGCAATCGTTATAATCTTTATTATTTACATTATATGTATACACATCGTTTCCTTTGAGATTTCACTGTTTTATTTTGGATGAATGTAGGAATCATCTTTGCATATGCTTATCGTATCGTACATTTTACACTGTAATTTGAAATCACTAAGACTTTTTAAAAAAATTAAATCATATTTCTATGTAGAGAAAAATAGAGAGAAAGAGGAATATATTTTACTCGTTGCTCTTCATGTGATGTATAAAAAAAATGTTCAGCGCGATGATGTAATCATTTTCCCACGACAATTGTCGTAGACATAAGAGATTATTATGCAGATTATTAATTACACTGAAAGAAACTAAACATAAGATCTCTTAGTGCAAGTAAGGATGCGCTACCCTTGGCGTGACGTAAATCAAATGACAAAGGCATTCTTATAGAAACGCAACGACGCATAATGCTTAGGTACCGATTACCTTAATTGCGACCACTTCGATTGGTCAGCGCCTGATATTCTACATAACGAAAAACATGTAAGAAAGAGAGAAATAGCTGAAATATTTTTTATTAAAAAATTTGACAACACTATTAATTCCCAAAAAGATACAGAGAATTTAAACAACATATACGATAAATTAATAAAGGTCGTTTAGTTGATCTCAGTATTCCAAACATAGTGGTTGACACAATGTCAGTTTGACATTTCGATTTTTCTCTTTCTACTTTTTAATTATAACGTAAGTTGCTTAATCCTATTTTTTTCTTTGTAACATGACTATCATTATTTATTGTATTGTAATTTTAGTTTCACTTGATAAGGACCAAAACCATATGGTCGAAACGTCGTGATATAATAATCAAACAATAAATTGCCAGTTTGGTCGTATAAACACTTGTTTATTTATTTCGAATAATATATATACGCAAATAATAACATTCAAGGCAAAGAAGTTTTACACGTTTCACATTTATATTTTGAACAACATGTCGCAATGTTACAGTAACAATGCAAACATCTAAGAGACAAAATGCATAATTCTAAATTCTCAAAAAAGAATGTCTAAAAGTAAATATCATGCTATAGAAATTCATTAAAGTTTCCCTCAGATCTCTGTATTGTTCGCGAAGCTCGTGCCAAAACGCACGTTGTACACGCAAAAGCGATCTTATTGACTCTTATAAATCACTGCCTAGAAGTAGATCAATGACGAATTAGAGCACTGAGTGACGTTGACCGCTCAATGAATGATCAACGTCATAAAATGCGATAAAACAGCGTTGAATAAATGGAAATGTCACACGCGCATCAGCGCCGACATCAGCGTAATAAGCTGGAGAATACTCCCATTTATAATTATGTTCTCCGAATCCCCGATCTAAGAATTATAGTTTTTCATATAAATCATGCTAAAATTTTTATTGTTATAATTACATGCTGTACGTCTCGATCTATTCAATATCCCATAAAGTATAGTTTTAATTAAAAAAATCTTCATTTACATCATATTTACATTTATATTATCTTTACATTACATTGGTTATAATGAAAATCGATACTGATTTGTCATATAATTTCAGGATAGGATATCGATTATTCGATTCGTCATAAAATAATAACTTCAAATTTTTTTTTAATAATTTCTAAATATATCAAATTCTAATTATAAAAATTAAAGCAATGCAAAAAATATATCGTAATCTCTTTTCCTATAATATTAAATAAATTTCTCTAAGTCTCATAATTGCGTAATATCCATAATTTTGCAACATTCTTATTTCAGTTAGCCGATTCGGCCGACGGATTGAACAGTGATATGGACTATCACATCGAAATAATTAACAAAGACGATAAATTAAGGGTGCTAAAATTCTTGAGAAGGTTCTTCTTCAGAGATGAACCGCTCAATCAGAGCATTCAACTGATCCCGGAGGGCGAGGACAGTACTTGCGTGGAATTGGAAGATTATTGCAGCCATTCGTCGTTCGAAAATAATTTGAGTCTAATGGCAGTTACTACGAGTGGTGCAATTATCGGTGTCCAGCTCAATGGTAAGATCGCAACAACAATTTTACCATTGGATTTTTCAATTTTTCCTAAATAAATGTTTATTCATACGAGAAATGCTCTACGAAACTTCTCTTCATTTGTAGACACATTTTCTCTTTCAATCTTAAAACGAAAACATTGCAATTATAACTATTTGCAATAAATTTCAAAAGAATTTTTCATTTTCTTAGAAATAAATTTTAGCGAACACAAACAATTTTTTCCAACTATCCCACAAAAGTTGGAATTATTAATATTTATTCATTAAAATTGTTCTTGCTTTGATTTTGCTGATATCATTAAAGTGATTGAAATTTTGCAATCGTCTATAATATTACATTAAATATTACTTTTTTTGTTAATTTGAAGTCTTATATTTGCGATCAAAGAAGCATCAATGTACATATGTACTCAATAATGTATAGAAAATAAACGTTTATTTTCATCTTTTCTTAATATGCACATGTCTCGGTTGAACAGATATAAAAATTGCCACTTAATTTGAGATCTATCGCATATGCAAA
Organism: Cataglyphis hispanica; assembly: GCF_021464435.1. Taxonomy (NCBI): domain Eukaryota; kingdom Metazoa; phylum Arthropoda; class Insecta; order Hymenoptera; family Formicidae; genus Cataglyphis; species Cataglyphis hispanica. The sequence continues at coordinate 16,367,889 of NC_065954.1, read as the reverse complement.
TAAACTCAGAAAAAAAATTGAAATCCAATGGTACTATTCGATGTTACGTAAAATATTACGTAATATCTCGAATAATCTCGAGAGTTATTAATCCGATATTAATTGATTAAAAAAAGAATTTTAAAAAAAGTAATTCATAATTACCGTGATTTTTATGCTAATAAATATATATTTAGATGCACGTAAGACGCGCAAATAAGCTTACACGATATTCAAAAATTAGAATTGGAAATTATGCATTATATATACGAATCGCTCTCTCTTTCTCTCTCTCTCTCTCTCTCTTTCATGCTGACGATATCACAAAAAAATATTAATAAAAAATTTATTCAATTAACTGATATAGATAATAGTTTAGTCAACGACATAAAAATAGCAACAAATTAAAATAATTATTTTTTAATTAAAATTTATATTTTTTCAAAGTAATATATTTAAGTAATATATTTAAAAAAGGGAACATTTATATCTCTATGTGAAAAATAAAAAAATATTATGTTTCCAAATTAGAAAATAATATCAAAATTAATAGTAATAATAGTAATAGTAGATTTATATATTATAATTTTTATAAAGAAAAATATTCAAGAAAAATATTAATTATCTGAACATCATCCATTTAATCTCTTATGATGAATAATTTCATTCTATAATTCATAAAAATATGATATCACGTAACACATTCTCAAAGAAAAAGAAAATATTTTTTCTCACTAAACTAAAAAGGTAGTTATATATCTATTAGAATCGTAGAACGATTTGCTTTTTTCACTGATATTTTTTTATCATATCAAATAATAATAAGATTATTATTATAATTATTATTATAATTATTTAAATAATTTAGAATCGAATTTTTCCGTTTTTAATAGAACGATCGAAACATTTTATTTCTTCAACTGAATTTTTTGTATAAAAAATAAATTATTATATTTTAAACTGAGAAAGAATTAAATCATCCTATATGAAAGTATAATATTCTCTCTCTCTCTCTCTCTCTCTCTCTGGACTTTTAACGTGTACCGTTGCCTGTCTTATCAATTATGCGGTTGTTAATTTAATTCATGGCTTTTCTGGTAATTAATAATCGTCGTTAAAGTAATATGTAACGCGCACCGTAGTTGTACACTATATACATAAACAAGACTATTTATTAAAATGATCTTTTGACTTCATTTTTAAAATTTCATATGAGTAATGAAATCCAAAGAGAACTAAAAAAAGTATTACATTGAAAACATCACGAATAACCGCCAATGAGTGTACAATGATCTATATCACGGGAAAAAGAACTTTTAATCATCAATTATTAACTTAATAGTCGCATATTAATGTCTATTAAATGGCAACGATGATTCTGTCTATTAATATATGTTACATTATCGCAATAACATGCATTTAACATAAATTACTTATATGTAATTAAACAAAGGATTAATCTTATTTTTTCGCTATAGGTAAAACAGATCCTCCATCGGATGAAGAGCCAGAATACATAAAGTCGTGCAAAAACCCAAAATTTAAAAAAATATTGAAATTATTGCATCATATAGACAAAAGCGTGAACGTGAATGGACAATTTCGAGATTTAAATGTCTTGGAGATCAAAATACTCTCAGTAAATACAAATTGGAGAGGAAAAGGCATTGCAAAGGCTCTCATAGAAAAAGCAATGTGAATATTGTTTTAATAATAGATTTAGAGCGCAAAATGCAATATGAATGATGCATTCAAATGATGATATATTTTTTACTTATCTATCTTTACAGGGAAATTGCAAAGGAGCAAGGATTTCATTACGCTAGAGCGGATTGCTCGTCCTTCTTCTCCGGCAAACTTTGTGCACGACTTGGCTTTGACGCGATATACAAACTCAATTATAACGACTACGTAGATGAAGAAGGAAAACCAATCTTTTCACCTGCTTCGCCTCACACAGCAATTGTTAGTTACATAAAAAAATTATAGAGCAAAAAAAAAAAATTAAATTAAAAAGTTAGTCGTCGAAATTAATAACAGATGTGAGTTCAGTTTGACAAAAAAAATATTAATGATATATAATTGATACATACATATAAATATTCGCTGCGTTATATCTTTTCTTCATGGAACAAATATCTTTAAATGCACATACAATCATAAGTAAAAAATAAAATATTTTATTAAAATTGTTTCAAACATAATTAATAGAATAGGAAGCACATTCTATACTTTTATGTATTGTCTGTTATGTATTTAATATTATATATTATATGACACTTTCAATTTTTTTAAATAAATAAGCACAGTCTAATAAAATAGTAATAATAATAAAAATAATATGAAGTTATATATCTCTCTTCAAAAATCATACAAATAGGAGAGATTATATTTATTTTTATTTTTAATAGAGAGGAGAAAAGGAGAAAGAAAAATAAATGCATGAAAAAAATACTGGTATTTAATAATCGACTTTTTAATTCAATTTTTGATAAATTATTCATACTAAAATCAATTACTACTTTTATTATCCAGATACTCATTAAGGTCCTTTGCAGAATTAATATTTTCTATGATATATTGACTATTATTGGATTTGCTAAGTGCTACATTTCTAACCTGTTGGTATTCATTTTCTAATTGATTATTTCGAAGGCTCACAATCTTTTTCATTCTGATAGAATAAACCATAAAAATAAAGTGTACCAACCCCAACCCAAAGATCAGAAGAGCTATTATACGACCAAAGTTGGCATTTGGTTTTTGTTGAGGTGGTGGCCATGGTCCTCCCGCTGTACGTACTTCATATTCCCATCGACTCCCATATTGGCTGCAACAATACATTTTATTTTCTTTATCAATTGCATTATATTTTTTATATCTGCACATATTAAGTAATATGTTGAACCGACTACCAACATCTTTTGACAATCTTAGAAAAATATTAAAAATATTCTATATTTCGGTATTAAAATAATTTCCAAAAATAATTGTTGAATTTTTGGTTCATTTCCAATATATTTTTAGAATAGTATAAGGGTACACATACATATTAATTTGATAATTTTATATTATTACATTAATTTTTGATGAAAATAGAAAATTGGTGATGCAAAAGAATCTAAAAAATAATAGTTGTTTCCATATTGCATAATTATTAATATATTCGTCTTTTTTAATATACTCAATACTCAATAAGTATCCAATATATAAAAACAAATTCATCAATTTATTTGAAACTTACATATTTTGTGTTTCGAAAAATAGAAAATATAAATAACATATGAGGTTTCCTACCCAAAATATATACAATATGTAAATTAAAAAAAAATGAAGAGTGTAATATATAGAATATTTACTCAATTTTTTAAAATATTATACAAATATTACCTGTTTTGTGAGTTATGTGTATAAGATGGATTGAATCTACTGTACTTCAAGCCTAAATCATATTGGCGTCTAGTACTTTCTTTTCCCAGAATCGAATAAGCCTCATTTAATTTTACAAAATCAGCATGACTGTGTTTTCCACTAGTGTCAGGATGCAGCTAAAAACAAAACAAAAATACAATTTATGTAACTTAAGAACATAGAATAGCTAGAATAGAAGCACGTTGTGTTTGGTTTCATTATATCAGACTAAAAAAAATTTTATATTTAATTCTTCTTGATTAAAAAATGAATTATCTATAAAATATTTTTAACATACTTGTTTTGACAATTTAATGAAAGCTCGTCTGATTTCTTCTTGCGATGCATTAGATGAAACATTTAAGGTTCCATAATGATCTTGTTGATATCTTTAAAAGAAACTATGTGCTACATTGAAAGTATTAGGTCTGTCTTTTTTAGCAATATCATTGTACATATTATACTTTTAATATTCAAGATAAAATAAATATATATTTCCATTATACATCGAAAAAAATAAAGAAAAAAACAAAAAAAATATATAAAAAATGTTAAAAAGAACAGATTTACTGTAGTTTGACAGCAAAATGAGGATAACTAACCTATGAGTTCCATAACTTCTAACTATCCAACAACAGATTTCCGGTTTACATATTCGAAGAAGTTGTGCCATCATTTGCAGTATCTTCGAATGAAACAATCATTTCGGAGACATTGCAAAACATTTTGCGCATCAGAGATTAATATGTCAGGCGAACTCTGCCATTATCTACGTAACGTAAAAATAAAACACGTCGTCATGTACTGTATCGATATTTTGAGAGAGGACCAGAGGACACATGGTTGCATAAGTTTGTAAGGTAAATCCTTTATAATCGCGCGCTCGATATACTTACTTTTAGTTGGTAAACGAAAAATCTATTTTAACGGCTTTTAGGAGGCTAATGTAGTCACTTGATGTTTGACAATTGCACATACTGCGTACGTATGTTGCATCACTGACAACGGGCGCCGGCAACTGGCAACGCGAGGTCCCCATTGGCTGCGAAAAGTTGTTTACCGCAGTTTAAAAAAGTTGATGTATATGGTCGGTTACGATATTGAATTGAGAGGTGAGACCCGGATAAATTTCCTACATTTATGATCTGTATTTCACGTGCTCGGGTCTCACGATGGTGCGATATGCCGCTCTTAAAGGATTGTACGATCTGGAGAAGACGATTGGTAGCGGCGGCTTCGCCAAAGTCAAATTGGCGATTCACGTCGCTACCGGTGAGAAGGTTGCCATTAAGATTATGGAGAAGACGACGTTGGGAGTAAGAGATTTTAAATGTCAAAATTATTTTTATTATCTCCAGAGAACAACACTGTCAATTTTATCATAATTTTCTTCTCTGCTTGTGTGTGTCGAGTATTTTTATAGGATGCTTCACCTCTGTTTTGTTCATCAAAATACAATCTTATCCTGCAATATTTGTTTCAGGAAGATTTACCAAGAGTCAAGCTTGAAGTAGAGGCACTCAAGACACTGTTGCATCAACATATCTGTAGATTATACCAAGTGATAGAGACAGAGAGTCATTATTTCATGGTATTAGAATATTGTTCAGGTGGAGAACTATTTGATCATATAGGTAATATATTTCTAAATATAATCTAGAGATTCTAGAGAATATGTTTTATTATTTTCATAAGTCTTAACAGTATTATATCTTTATATTGCAGTTGAGAAAAACAGATTGTCGGAAACTGACTCTCGAAGGTTCTTTTGCCAGATAGTTTCTGCTGTTGCATATATGCATAATTTGGGATACGCTCATAGAGATTTAAAGCCTGTAAGCATATTTTCTGTCTCTTAAAATGGTTGTTATTTGAATTAGACTTTTTTTTAATAGGAGAATGTTTTATTGGATAAAGAAGAAAATTTGAAGTTAATCGACTTTGGACTATGTGCAAAACCTAAGACAGGAATGCAAGCACATTTATATACTTCTTGCGGTTCTCCTACTTATGCAGCACCAGAGCTCATAATGGGAAAGAAATATTTAGGTAAGCTTATAAAGTATCTTTATTTACATGAATTTTATTGTAATTTAATGCTTAATATACAATCTTTTTTGTGCAGGTTCAGAAGTAGACATTTGGAGCATGGGAGTTCTTCTGTATGCTTTGTTATGTGGTTTTTTGCCCTTTGACGATAATAATTTAGAAAATTTATATAAAAAAATACTTGTAAGTTCTTCAATTTCATCAGTTGCACATTATTGCATAAGTAAATAAACTGTATTATTCCAGAATGGCAAATATGAGGAACCATACTGGCTTTCTAATGATAGTAAAGCGCTAATTAAGTCAATGCTACAAATCGATCCAGTAAAAAGAATCACTATTGATGAATTATGTCATCATCCATGGGTTACATCAAATTCTTTGAAACCTGTAGTATTTACTCATAGGACAAGAGTAAGAACTTTTTTGGAGCAAAAAAAAATGATTTTATAAATAGATATAAATATTTTATAAGTTTTATCTTTATCTAAATATAGTTTGAAAAAGATGATGAAGTATTGAGTACTATGTCCGCTATTTGTGGTGAGAATAATACAGACATATGGAAAAAACTTATGAAGAGTGATAGAACTGATTATAGAACGGCTACATATTTATTATTGCTTGACAGGAAATTACGTGGACTTTCATTAAAAATAGCATCTGTAACAAAATCTCATCTTAAGCAGGATATGGTATGTTATAAATATTTTTCTTTGATAAGATATTGATACATTTAATTGTTGATACATATAATGTGATACATATATTATTCTTTTATAGAATGGCATCAGTTTTCCACAACGCGAAGCAGTAATCAATAATTTTATAACCAAACTCGATCATTCTCCAAGAAATAGAATAAATAACAAGCTATCCCCAATGGTCGATGTCACTTACGATGTTTTGCCTAAAAGAAGTGATGAAAATAATTTTACAGAACCAAGTATACCGACACGAAAAAGATTACGAAGCAGAGAACCTGATGATATATCATCGCCCGGTAAGTTTTTCGACATTGCAGCATCTTAACTTTTAGTACCATGTTTTTTTTATTAAAAAATAAGTTTGGATTTTTCCAATGAATTTGATATCTTATCTTGTTTAGTCTTTAAAGAAATATTTTTTCGCATTTTTAATGTGATAATTTTTAACATTATTTAAAATATGTACATTTTACATACAATAAACATTTATCGAACGTGTTGCGGCCGTAATTAGTCTCGTAGTACGTTTTCTAAAGTTTATTTCTAATTGGGTGATGCTAGCACATGCCACCTAATTAAAACTTTAATGAAAGTTTCCGACCGCCATAAATTACAGCAGTCGCGCGAAAAGCAGATAATTACCTCGCAAAGAGGAACGACTTGCTAATAAATGCAATTTGAACTTAAGAATATCAATGTATCTCTTCTTGAAAACTTCTTAGAAGATACACTGTCCCTCAAGCACTACCACATTTGAATCCTCATTACTCGGAAGTATATTAAACTTGTACATAATATAATTCTATATATATCCTTTGTAATATATTCCCTTCTATACAATATACAATATTTGGAGTTATGTCTTTATATGCTTTATGATATATATATGTGTATGTGTATATATATATATATGTATATATATATATATATATATATATATTTAGGATTTTTATAATTTTATTCTAGTTCCAGCAAAAAGACCGCCTGCAAATAAATCGGTTACTCCTACACAATGTTCAACACCAGATCCCAGGTGAAAAACTTATGAATTAATATATATGAGAACAATATATAACACACAAACACACACACACACACACACACACACACACACACACACACACACACATATATATATATATATATATATATATATTAAAAATATAACATATATTTTTATAGAACTTCACAAACATCTACCCCAGGTAGCGCAAGAAAAGTTATGATGGGATTGGAACGAGGATTTAATCGAGTGAGATATGTTCTTACACCAAAGAGGCGAGTGAAGAATGAAAATATAAATCCTGAAGAACCGAACATATTGTCAGGAAAGGTATAATTAATAGTCATAAACATATGAAAATATTATCAAAAGAAATTGCTTTATCATAAATGATAATAAATATTCTTTCGTTTTCAAAGGGACTATCTAATGTGTCTGCGACGTGCAGCGGGTGTCCAAAATATGTCCTCTCAAAATTACGAAGAGCACTTCGGCGAAAGGGTATAATGTGCCATCAGAAAGGGTAATTCCAATTTTTTTTTTAAACACTTGACACTTTTTTACACAGTATATTATCAAAAGTTGTGTTACAGATTTATTCTGCAAGGAGAGACTGAAGAATCCTTTTCGAAAGATAAGAAAGATTCGTCCAAATCAATTTCCTCTCAGAATTCCTGTTCCTTTGAGCTTGAAGTGTGCCTTTTGGAGATTGATCCAAATGGGAAACGGTTAGTTGGCATTCGCCGAAAAAGATTAAAAGGTGACGCGTGGGTTTATAAACGCGTCTGTGAAGAAATTCTTGCTCTCACAGCAGAGGATATCTCCACAGATCCGGAAGATTCCTTCGAATCTAAATGTCCTATCTGAAATAGTTCTTATACATATTATTTATAGTGCCGAAAAAAATTTCTCGATACGTGTGCTCTGAATAATATGATAATAAGAAACACTTGCACGTGTCTTAAATTTAATATACAACACAAGATCTATGTTTCATTGGAAGACTGGTGGAAGAATATATATATGTGCAACACAGTGTAAGACTTGAAAATATGCAATTTCTAAGTGTACTTACATTAAATGTTTAATTATTACAAAGAGAGAGATTATTTGAGATATAATATAACATTTATTTTGTATAGATAAAAAAACTATATATGATTAAAATGTAAAGGATCTATTAAGATCTATAAAAAAGATTCCCGAAGTGCGGGTTAAGTAATCGTATAAGCGAAATATAATGTAATAATATTTTTGCGATATTAAAATCTAATAAATTTATATATTACATTCACATATTGTATTTTTATTGTTTATATATAAAATGAAAATGTACGTGCGCGGAACATATATATCCATTAATATAACATTCTATTATATATGTATATATAAAACAAAAATTGTTTTTACATCGTATGTAATGGTTTCTCGAACATTTCGACATCGGGAAGGAATAATTATTAAATTTTTCATTTTATACAGCACGGCAATATTGATACTGAGAATGTTCTTATCAAAGCAATCTATTTCATGTACAATATAAAGAAATTTCTTGCGCGCATTTTGAAGCACTTTGAGCCCTTTCTGTCCAGAATATATAAAGTTCAATTTCGCGTTTATACTACAGATATATAAAATATCGCGGCCCGTTTGAAGCGATTCGCCGCAGCCTGCCGATACATAAAGCTATATAGACAGACGAAGATATGAAATCGCCACAAATCGATCAGCATAAAGTGGAGTAACGGCGCGTATACATCTCTGTTTTCGCTTTATGGAAGAGAAGACAAAAGAAAGAGAGAGACTCTTTATCTCTGCCTCTCGTTCGAATAATCGTCGGGTCTTTCCTCGTGCAAAGTCATATTCACGGACGTAAATCGCGGCCGTTGTTTTTTCTCTTTCACCGATTCGGTACCGACGCGAGACAAAGCCCGGTTGCTGGCGGCCTACGGTCTTGCAATTGCTGTACTCGCGGCGAAAAAGAGAAAAGACGGTTGCCCGCAAAATTGCTGTACGACGATGTGAAGTATCGTCTACGGTATCTTTTAGAAGTTTCTGCGGAGCTAGATGTGTAAAGAAAGGATGAAGAAAGAGAGCGAGTTGCGGCTTTGTCCAAAAGGAATGTAAATATTCATAAAAAGAAGAAAAAGTTTTTCGCGCGAATTATAGGAGATAATCATATTTCGAGGTAATAAGCCGAAGCGATTAATTATAAGCGAAAAATTATATGTTAAGTTAAAATTAATCCGAAGCTATAGAAACCAACACGAAAGAGTTGCGTAATGAAGTTACTCTCTGCGCGTGATATATGTAAGTCTCTAAGTTGATAGGATATAAATTACAATTAACTGCACGCACGTTGCGAATCTTTGATTCATCATTGCCTTTAAGCTGAAAGGACTGAAACGAAATACAAGAATATATATATGAATGTTTAATTCATCTAATACATATGTTCATTTAAAATAATTCTATATCATATCTGTGTGTATATTCAACATTTGTAAATTATTTATGCGACATATAATTTGATATATTAATTTATCTTAAATTTATTTTTGAAAATGTCTTATTTTTCAAATGAGATCTCTATTTAATTTCTCATTAGAAGGCATTTTTGCACAAGAAACTTTGTAAAGAAAAACAAGACATTGATACAATCAAGCGACTGCAACGCGTGAAAAATATTTTATGTAGCAATAAAAAGATTATCGGAATAAGTTAATTATGAAAAAGAAAATTCAAGCGTCAAATGAATTTTCCCGCGCGTATAAGATGGCGCTGCAAAACCGAAGGCAATTTCACAGTATTGCATTGTTCCCGCCAACGTATCGGCTGTCCGACACCGGTTTCGTATTAATTACCGTCTGGCTAGCGGCTAATTAAGGATTAGGGCAATGAGGCACGGTACAGTTTCCGCGATAATGATTATCTGTTATGGTAATTGAGCGAACGGCACGGGGGAGTGAAGGAAGGTAGAGAGAAGACGTGTGGCAGAAGCGCGTGCAAAAAAGATGAATTGCGGATTAAAGACACGTAAGACATGTACTATCTCTATGCTGCATTTCTTACATTTCTTTAATTTAAATCCTTTAATGGCCTCGAATTTTTACAATTGTTACTGAAATGAATTTGAATTCTAAATAATCATATTCGGCTATCGGTTATGCAGCGCCTATCGAGAAGATTAAAATTGTAAAATCATTATGCTTCATGATTTTACGTTCCCTTTTGCGGAAAGATATCTTTTCTCCCTGTCCAGAAAATTTACTAACAATTTTGTTTGTGCGCAGGAAGAAAGAAAAAAAGACGCATTTCTCGCCGATGAAGACGGCGGCGGCGGCGGTTGGAAACGAGAAAAAGGGAAGTCCTTATACCAGCTTAGAGTGCTTCGAGTCAGGCTAGTTTGCGAGTGCGAAACGTGTTGCCAAGTGGTAAGTGTAAGAATATGTACAAAGCCATACAAACACACGCGCACGAGGAAGAAGAAGAGGAGGGTAAGGGTGGCACGCGCGGCCCGCTTCTATCGCTTCCGGGCATCAGCGTGCTCGCGAGCCGCGGCTAATTGCTCTTTAATGCAAGCGAGCGAGCGGGTTGCTTTTCTTGGATGTACGTCGAGGAAGAGCCAGTTTCGCCGACGTTGTTAACGACGAGAATGTCACGTTAGCGTACAATAATTTTGCTTGGGATGTCGCGATATATATCACGATAGAATCACGAGGTGTATTGCAAGGAATTTTGGAAAAGGCACGAATCAGAGTGTCTAATTAAATTCATCTCGCATCTTCTCTTTCGTCTTTTGACGTTAGAAAACTCTTGGAGCGTTTCTTTGCACAACGAAACGATATAATCGTGGCATTGCGGGTGAAAGTAAACATAGTTTCTTGTAGTTTCCTCGAGAGTAATTGTGCTTTCTTGAGAAGCGCGATTTCTTTTGAGTCACGTGCGATTTTAAAGTGACATCCGTTACGCGTAAAGGAGGCGCGATTTCTTATATTTGCATACCGAGATATATATATATATATATATATATATATATATATATACAGCAGTTTTTTTCTTCAAGTAATAAAAAGCCGCGTATCATTATGTAGCTGGTACTCGGAAGGAAAAGGAGCGCTAATCATCCGGTTTGTCTATTTTTTTCTTCTCTCTCTTTTCGTCTTTCTTTTAGGATTGGTCTCGATGTTTATTCGCGAGAGGAAAGGGCCGGTGAAATAAAGGGCAGAAAGCCCCGGATTCGTCGAGGCGTGACCGGCGCGTCCACCAGAAGCTCATACATATGTACGCGGCTCGAACCGGACAGTGGCGAGAAACCCTCCTCCTCCTCCTCCTCTTCTTCTTCCTCCCCTATTCCTGGGAGAGACCCAGTAGGGAAGTCCCTCCGGAAAAATGAATATGCAGCGTTGCATGGGAGGATATTATTTTATAAAATTTACTATCTTGTACCCGCGCATTATCCACCCTCGTCGGCCAACTCGCCGCAAGTTTTCCGCGCTAAACCACAGACCTAGTCGCGAGATAAAATATTTCTTAAAGTGAGCAAAAACTTTCTATTCGAAAATAGATATTTCTATCCGGGGAAAGGTGGATTTTTTCCGCTATTAAATTGAAAATGATTCAAATCTTGATATGTTTGTGTATGAAATCTATATAGATTTACTGTGTAAAAAATACATTCCATATTAAAATATTTTCTAATATAAAAGTATACATAATATATATATTTTCCATATATTAAAATATATACTTAAAGTAGAATATGAAATATGTAAAAAAGAAATACTTAGCGTTATTTTGACTATGCACATTCCTTTATAAATTTGTTTTTACGATTTTTACATTTTCACAATTTTTACATTTGATGCCTTTCTCACCCTATCTGTTGTTCAAGGCTTCTTTCTTCAACCAAAGGAATGTAGTTTTCAATTGAGATCTAATTATAGCGTTGACTCGCGAGTGTAACCGCTTGTGTTTTTTCAAGTTTACTGCGTGTATGGGGCTACTATAAAACGACGCTTCTATAAAATTGTAGCCCCTTATCGTCATAGAGGAAACGAAACATTAAATCGGCTCTGGCCGACGGGGGCGGGCTTGTTTCGGTGGGTGCGTCTGAGATTTCCTGTCTGGATGCTAGGAAAAGGATGGCTTCCTACGTAAAGGGTGCGTCCTCGTGTGCGTCCTCGCCGCGTGCTCGATTTATATACGCAACAGGGGGAACGAGGCCCGCGTGTCTTTACAGTATAAATATAAATATATAGGTCGTCGATCCTCTATCCTTCTCTCCTTTTTTGCCTTATTTGGAAACACGTTAGCGCGGTAATATAAACATTCCTATAATAAGAATAAATACATATTCGTATATTTATTCATTACATAGCACTCTCTAGTGTGTAAATCGTATAACATACGGCGAGATACATTCCTTCTATTCGTCGCGCATGAATCGCATTTTTCGCGCGCGCTCTTCCCTTTTCGCCCCAATATCGCGATATCTAAACAACTTTATCATTAATGCAGTAGCGCCGCATTACTAGGAATTTGTATATAATGGTGCTATGTGTTACATATGTGATATACTACCGGCATATAACGGCGATATCATAAGATACAAACCAATAGAGCCGCGATTGTATGGAAATATGTATCTATGAATGAAGACACTTTCATTTATGAAACCAGATACTTATGTACCGGACACGGGCGTTGTAACATCCTGCTATTATGTGTCCTTACCTACCTATTCGTTTTCTCTCTCTCTCTCTCTCTCTCTCTCTCTTTTTTTTTCTCTCCCTTCGTCCTCTCAGTCTGGCTCTCGTCAAAGCCCACTTTCAGTGTTCACCGTTCGTATTAGACATTATAGACGTTGCGCTATCGTATCGATGCGTATAATTCCGCGAATAATATGCATCTTTGTTTTTCGTAATAAACACAATATCACAATCTGCCAAATCGCGTAATCCCTGCTTTGGTAACAAACATCTGCGGAGTCTGTATCATAGATTCTTATAATTAGCGTCGATATTGCAATATCGCCGGAATTATTTGTCGCAAGTTTGATCTCAACTTTAACATCTTTCATGAAAAAGCTCGTGCGTGAGTAAACACGACGGAAACAACGTACAACCCTTTCGGTTGGAGGAGACGGATGAGAGGAGGAAAAGAGAGAGGAAGAGAAAGAGGGAGGTCGGCTAAGCAGATAGCAGAAGGGAAAGGAGAGAACGAGGCTGAATGCGCCGACTGTGACGCTTTCCGGTCAGGTGCCGCCCTGACGATCCTTCTCCTTCCAATTTCCACGTCGAGATCCGCTCGCTCATTCACTTGCTTTTGCCCTCCCTGTTTTGCACTCCCTCGTCCTTCGCCATGTCCGAGAAAAACCGGTGGAAAAAAGACAGGAAACGGATTGTTTCCGAATGTAAATCAGCGGGATTTCTTCTGAGGGCGCGTCACGGAGGCAGGAAGTAACGATATCGGTATCTCTTCTTGTCTTGTGCAAAAAAAAACACGAGATGAAGACACTCGGATAGAAAGACATCATCCGCAATAATTGTATTATTCACATTTTCGATTAACGTCACCGTCGGTGTTTCGCCGTTCTTATTTCGTTGGTCAGCGAGATCGTATCTGATTTTATTAATACCGGACTAAAGACAGAGTAGAGGCGTCTAGGCGCTTCTTTTCTGTTTACCACATTATTACTCCGCGGCAGGTAATTATCGCGCTGCCTCGGGAGGCCATTGTCACAATGGACGTCCGGAGTTTCCCTACGATTATCGTACCGAAAATCTCTTCGTGGTCGAGCTCCTCATCGACTTCCTGCCGGCGATGGACGATGATTATTTGTCGCAACGGCACGATAGAAAACCGCGTATAAAAATGATACCGCGCCCGGCAATCCGATCTCTTCCATTGTCTATTATTTCAAGCCCGTGTCGAAAATAATGACTAAATAATGACTTATGCGTGTACGTTGCAATAATAAAATATATCCTTCATTAAGATTCGAAAAGAAAACATAAAAAAGCTAGAAAATTTATTAACAATTTGGCTAAAGAGACGCGGTACAATCGACAATTGCATCAACGCAAGAGATGACTTCATTCGTATTTTTGTGCTCCTACATCGCGAGAGAGTACACTTTTGCCATCCGCTATTGTTATTGTCAAGTTGTGATAATCTTTTCTCTCCATCTAAATTCTCTTTGAACCAATGCAGAATGTGTCTCCGCATCGTAATTACGATCGCAGATATCATTTCGTTCGAATTCTAAAGAAGTAATTCCCTCGTTATATTAAATGAAGAATGCAGTCAGCGCTTCGCGCACGCGTTAATATAAAAATAATTCTTTCATTTCACATCACAACATCAACATCGAGTCACCGTCAACATCTACGATACGATCGACTTCGGTATATTGTTAATTAATCCAGCGCTAAAACTGCGTTGCGATCGCGATTTCCTGTTTGTTATGGCGTCATCGTTTTTAATTCCAGAGGAGCTGGTATGAACAATATATGCCATGAGATGTAATTTTACGTTTTATGCTTATTGCACAGATCTCCCGATTGCTTCTATAAGAATCTAGTCTCAGAATTGAAGATTGAATGTCTTTTCCCAAAATATCATTACTACAAGCCTCTGATGGGCAAATTTTTTTCCAAAATAGAAGCATATCGCTGAATCAAAGTTTATTCTTTAAGATATGAAACAGATATATATATTTCCATATTTGATGTTTAAGTACGTTATGAATAATTTTAAGGTGTTCCACGGATGTCTTACATAATTATGATTTAAATGAAAAAAATTTTTTTTTTACTTTACACGATAAATACGAAAAAGAAAAATTAAAAAAGTATATTTAATATACTAATTTCTTTTTTCTATAATTTTTTTAACACAACGATTCGCCTATATCTCGGAATATTATACTCTATTCTACGTAGAATTAATCAATTCGATTCCTTCCTCACATTATGCGCGTCGAGTACCGTTCTCTCTGGAGTTATCATCATCGCGAGCGCGATAATCTGCGCCACGCGCGGTCTCGGACCATGGTAGAGTTTCTCTCCGCGATTATCCTACCGAAAAATCTCTCGCACGCTCCTCCTCTCCTCCTCACCCACGGTGCGCACATCGGTACGGCGGGGCCGACTCGGTCGTCGTCGTCGACTTCCTGTACCCGCCGGTGGACAATGACCAGCACTTGCCGCAATGGCCAGAGAGCGACGGGGTAGAGACGCGCTCCTAATATCTGTTCGGCCGATCTAGTTCGCGGAAGCCGCCGTTATTGTGGCAACGGCGTGTGCGCGTGCTTGCGTGTATGTATCTATGTGCGTGTACACAGCACGCGCACACAATCTCGCATCGCCGATTCTACAGTATACTGGGTGAACCAGGGAATGATCATCACGCGATTTCAATATTTCGCAATTTACTACGAAGCAAGGCTCAGCTTTGGATGCGGCGCTTAGATATATGGTTATCGCTGATGTGATTCAAGGCGAAGGATTTAGGGAAAAAAATTAATAAAATTTCGAAATTACACAATTTCTCGTTCGAGATGGCGTGGAATTAATACACCCCGTATGAGCCGTCGGGTACGCACGTACGCGTATCGGCGGGGACTCGCGGCGTGTGCGTGCGTCGGCGGAACGAAGAGCAAAAAAATAAAAAGAAGGTGAAGGAGGAGGACGGGAGGAGGAACACCTCCGGAGAACCTCTTTGGAAGGAGGATATGATGGCTCGTGGCGTTATGCTCCGCGAGCTGTTATGCTCCTCGGGCACCACCGGACCATAAGCGAGGCTACTTCGCTCCGGCGCAACAGCCGCCACGTTTCTCGTTATATCAACGCATCGGCGTCGACCAAATAAAGTTCGCGCGCGAGAACAGCTTTTTACGGCACGCGCTCGCGCGCCGCCGAGAAATGCGCGAATGAGATGTTGAAATCCAACGCCATTTTTTTCTTTTTCTTCTTAGAATATTACGTTTCATAATTAAGATATTTATTTTTCCAATTTGAGTCGAAATTCGATTTTATCAATTATATTTAATCGAGAAAAATAATTACGATATTAATATTTTAAAGAATAGTAATCTGGGACTTTTTTTTTAAATAAAAAGAAAGTTGAGAGAATTTCCTCTCATAGAGTTATATGATTGATCATAAATGTATAACGATTGTGGATGAGATTTTGCAATCGTAGAAAAAAAAATAGAATTGTGCTCTTTCCATTGTTGGAAGCATGCAATCATGAATGTGTCGTTATCCTACGTTGTACATATGTACGTGTCGTACGCGACGAATGCGACGTTCATCGGATTTCTCGACGCCGTCTTCACCGGATGCAGACGCCAATGCATCTAGGCACGAGCCACTCGAGGCTGCATGTGCCGCGTCGAGTGATCGCCGATAAATCACACCTTTTTTTTTTCTATAATTTACTACCGTGGTAGTTCCGATGGATTTCCCGAACTCATTATAGAAAATATATACGTGTTGCGATTCGGTCATCGAATTTTCCGCCCCCGCTCCCTAATTCTTGCATGTTAATATAAAATAGGAATTCTTCACTTCAGCGACGATATTTAATATGGAAATCTATTATTTACCATCTATATGTCATTTATGTATAAATTTCATGTATAGTTCCATCTTTTCAATTATATAGATAAAAAACTCGCGTATATTTTCTATATTAATCAGTACGTCGGTTTTGTTGCCGCGATTACTTTCGGGCCCGTTTTCTCGTCTCTTCCTCGAGAGAGGCCTCGCGAGCTGCGCACCTCGTCGCCGTCACGCTACGCGTAATTCCCGGCGGAGCCGGACGCCAATGGATCTAGGCACGAGCCACGAGTCTGCGTCGAATATGCCTCGCAGTCTCTGACCCGCAGTTCCTCTCGGGGGCTACGGTCTTCCGAGGAGAAGAAGGAGGGCCCGAAAGAAGGCGGTGGCAGAGGCGGCGGAAGAAGAGGAACGTTTGAGAGGGTTAGCGACGACGAAAGGGGGGAGATTTAGTAGCGTTCAGCATGCGTAAGGAGCTGCGAGACATTATGCCCCCCGGGGGGGGGCCCTCACGACGCTGGGCTGAAACGAGCGAATAAGAAAGTAGTTAAAGTCTCGGATGGAGGTGAGGGCGACGGAAGAAAGAGGGTGGCGAGGGGAGGGGGTCCTCGCCTGCCACGCGCTGCCTTCTCTCTCTCTCACTCTTCTTCGCCTCCACCTCCTCCTCCTCCTTCTTCTCCCCCGCCCTAACTTCTTTGTCTCCCTCGACCCATCTCCCTCTTTCGTTTTCCCTCCTCCCCGACTCCTCTTCTATCTTCACCTCGGGAGGGCGATCATCTTCCGTGCCGCAATATGTAACAACGACTCGTCACACTCTGCTTGCCGGCGCACAAGATAATTGCCCTCATTATAGTTATTTAAAAAGCGCACCGCGTGCGCGAACGCGCGCCGCCAACGCGATCGGAGCCGCCGATATAAAGATGCTGCCGTGCGCGAATTAATCGCATGAGAGAGATGAAGGAAGTGTTAGCGGGAAGAGAAAAAAATAATAGAAGCGACCGCGGGCAACATGTTGATTTCTGTCACCGTGGACAGGTTGTTCTGCTTCGAAAATCCCTGAGTACTTGGTACGCAGCGAGCTGGACCGGAAAGACACGCGAAAGATAAGAATACGAAAATCGTGATATAAGTATAACGGGTCAATCCATTTGTGTTTAAGTCTATTTTGTGTAGTTTCTCTCTTGGTTTCTCTGCGCGAAGAAGACGAGATGTGGAAGAAATAATTTTTATCGATTGCGTCGCGTTTTTACAACGCTTAGTTTCAACGAGTCTCTCGTCAATTCTCTGTAATTTCCCGTGAGAACAAAGGACTCTTTCGAATGTTAAATAACATATACATTATTCCGATTTATATAGTGGACGAATATAGCGTACAACTGGGATGAAATGTACCGTCTTTACTGCCCGCCGCGCTTTACGAGCGGCCGCGACGTCATTTTTTTAACGAAGAACTGAAGGAGGCGGGCACACGCTCTTCATTTTCTGGTCTGGTTGGGATTATGGTGTTGCAACGTTGCTATTTTAGATACAAAGCGCCGGAATGCGCGTTTATTAGCGGTCGCGGACTTTAATGCGCAGCGATGGCGAATCATCGGATGTGCTGTATTTGTATAGCGGGTATACCGTTTTAAGTAACGGTGAACATGCGAGAGAAAAAAAAAAAACGTTGGGGTAAACAAGGCAATTAAGGCATCATTCCGACTTTTTGCTTATCGTATGCCGGATTAATTTTAAAAAATTAATAAAATAAAAAGAAAATTAAAAAATTAAAATTATTATAAACATTAAAACATATACGAAAAAAAAAACAAATATTAAAAAGAACAATAAATAAGGTAAAGATACAAAATATTTATTTTTTTCACACGCACGCGAGTATATATATATTCGCACACTGTGATTTATAAAATTATAAACAGAAATCATCATGCATGTACAATAGAACATGACATAGAAAATGGATTTAATTGGAATTCAGTTTTTCACAAGAATCATATTTTCTAATTGGGAAATTTATAAATTTCTCTATCAGAAGTGTAATGTTTTAAAGAATTCTAGGAGAGAAATCTTAAGCAAATCCCATTTGCTTTCTCTAAATAATCGTAGTACGATATATCTATATAGAAAAAATTTTAATTGAGACCTATATCTGGAAAAATCTTGAGAAATTTATACGCGGAACGATTCGATATATGTAGCCGATGAGGAAGGACGATATTGAATTAAAATGAGCGCGATATAAATCCAATTATTTTTAACACTTTGCAAGTCAATGCATAAAAGGCATACGTCGTCGCTTGAACAGCAGATTTACATTTAAGTGTCCGTTAAAATATTATATTAGAGCGCGACGATACGGGAAATTTTTATATTTGTTTGCGCGCGGTCGCGTATCTCGCTGCAACGAGTGCGCCGGAAATCGACAGTCGGAACCGGTAACTTGCACATCGCTATTCTACGTTCTTATGATGAAGATTTTACTCGATGACTACGCTTCCACGCGTTTAAATGTGCAATTTTTCTTAATTCTGCGCGCGAACTTTCCTGAATACCGACGCCTAACGTTTAATGATCGTCTTCTGATGATCGTTTTATCGCCGTTGGAATATTAAACTACTTCTTCTCCACAATAAGATTCCAGTCTCTTATCCACGATAAATATATCAGAAAATATATCAGAAAAATATATGAATTTAATTCCAAATGATGTCAATTTAATATTTTTACACATGATTATTTTTTAACACATTTGGTTTTTATTTGCACATGAACTCAAAAGTTTGATGTTTTATTTTCTCTCGTGAGACAAAAGCGTCTTTAAGAATTATTGTGGATGAAGATGAAGATGCGCCGCGCAGCTTCGTATTCGAAATCGTAAAGATGATGTCGTACGATAATGCGTCGCAGATTTCTTGTTCTAAAATCGCTTATGTTGAACTGCTTTAAATCCTATCATCGTGAGAATTTTTCCATATTTTCCGCATTTTTACATAAGACTATATAAGATTAATTTATGAATATCTTGACATAAATATAAATAAAAAGGCTAATATAAAAATAATAATTCTGATTGGTTAATATTTCCATGTTTTAAATTGAAATAGTTTCTTCTTTTTTAATCTTTTTTTTTATATATACACAAAAGTATTGAGATGTTTATATATCAATATATTTTTAAATTATTATTTTTCGTACCATGACATTACAATATATATGAAATTTGTTAAAATTATACATAATCTGTTAAAATTATGTATATTTATATATTGGATATAATAATTTGAATTGAACTCTGATTTCTATTTTTATATTGGTCAAAGGATCGACAATATCCCTCTTATACCATTCCTGTTATTTAATACTCCTATCATTCTCCTATCATTCAAATTCTCGGAATTTCTACTCGGATTAATCCCCTAAAGCGCGCGCATTTGCATACACTTGAGCCGTATACGGCCACATCTAGGAATCATCCGCGCGGCGATTCCACGTGCCGCAATAGTATAGGATACGAAGTTACCGTACGACGCGACTGCGGGGCACACAGGTGGTGAATTTTCCGATCGATCCCCGCGCGATTTGTTCGGCGATGCCGATGACTTTTCGTACATGCGGGGCCGCGGGGCGCCCCGTGCGTCGATTGTTCACGACGCGCAGCGCGTGCAGCAATGAAAGCTTGAGTAAAAGGCCTATGAGGTAGACATAAATAAATAGGTGGTAGGTGTGGTCGGGTGAGGCCGCACACATGGCGTCGTGACCCGTCCGTCGATCTCCGTTCGTGAGCCTCGGGGCCCCCGGGCTCAACTTGTGCCCCGCGGAATGCTGCTGCCGCCGCGCGCGAGCACAAACTCTTTCGGTATCGTATAGAGAAACCGCAGTTTCATGTACACTTGTTTCCCTTCCCCTCGCTTAAACTGCATTCCTCGCCCCCGTATTTATTAACATTTCACGTTTGTGTAAAAATCTTAGGAAACGAAGAACGTCCGATTTTATCTGATAAAGGAAAAATTCAAAGATTAATGTAAGGGAAAAAAAAAAAATAGATGTGCTATAAAAGATATAAAATAGTAAAATGTTTAAATATTCTAAAAATTAAAATGTGAAAAAAATGTGAAAACATATGCTATTGTCTCTACCTTGCAGTTACGTGGGATTTTTACGAAGAAATTTTTTTCGGATAGTTACGAACCGTAACGAGGTCAGATTAGGGCCTCGTATAAACGACCGAGGGTTGATCCGGAAATTCAGGAGGCTACAGGCATGCGCGTCGTTTCATGACTTAACACGGTACTCGTACTCGGCTTCGGCTTTGCCGCAGCGCTTCGGCGGTTGAGGCTGTCGGTACACAATGCCGCATTGTTTCGTCGTAGCCCATCTAGTCGGTAGCGCACACAGGCCGAGGCTGTGTGCACGCCGATGTTTATTATCCTTCTCTTCGCGCGCGCAACAAAACAAAATATCATCCCCGCGCGTTACATTATCCGCGCTCCCCGCGAGTTCGTGGTCGAATCACTTTGCCGGGATAAAATCCGGGAGGCCGATACTCCGTCGTATTTTCAGGCGATGCACGAAGCAACGAGACTCGACGAGAGTCGACTTCGGGCTCTATAGAATAGATGTAGATAGATGTAGCATAAAGCTAGCAGAATTACAATGCCGGACGATAGGCAAAGAATATATATTGGTGTATATTGCGCACAAATAGAAAATTTATTAAAAGAAAACGGAAGAGAAAGGAACGGTGTCTAAATGTTACGGTGAATAAAAAAAGAGCACGAATACGAAGCGAGATATCGAGCGACTCGCATTTCGCGTACATTTTCCTACGCGTCCTACATGCGGAATCGAAAGAGGCCATCCATCCACCTCTCGTACGAGCCAGGTTTCCACTTTCATGGATGGCTGACGTCCGGACGGCGTCGCGATTTTATTTTCGTCGTCGGTAGCGGCGACTCGTATATTTTGCGAACAATTATTATGTACATATCCTTTGGATGTGGAAAGTCTCCTTTCTCCCGAAAGCGTCGGACGAAGCGAAGAATCATCGCGATAGATGCGCGGACAGAGTTTCGTTGTGCCAAGATAGTGAAAGCCAGGATCTCTGATCAGCCTTGGCACGATTAGATGCGAATCGAATTCTGCGTCTCGAAGAAGAGAGAAGAGACGCGCGCGTGAATCTTCTCCTCCGCAATCGAAAAAGAGGAGAGGGGGGGGGGGGGAGGAGCCTGTAAGGTAGCCTGCAAAAACGTTGTACAATATCGGGGAGAGCCGCAGATAGCTTTCTTATTTCCATGAAAATTGCGTTCGGCGATTTCGACGACAATGCCATTCCGGTATTTTAAATGCAAATCCATAAAAGGAAAAACCGTAGAGGCATTATAATTTATATTACTACATGTGGCAGCGCGGCGCTTCCGGCGAAAGAGCATAGGCGCAGTTCCGGTCAGCCCCACGGGTCGGAGAGATCCTACATCGCCAGATTATGAGCCCACCGCCGCTTTTACAATGGATTCGTCCGCCTCTGAGTCGTACGTCAGCAGGAATAATTCTGACGTTTTACCGCCGCGCCCGCTCTTCTTTTTGCCAGAGAGAAAAATATAATATAAACGAAATTTGCGCACGCATGGCGGCAGGTTACACGCGAGATGTAGTAAAGTCTTCGATATTTGTGTACGCAGGATAAATAATTCTCATCTTTGAACAAATATTTTATCGTGTACCTAGTATTTAACGTTAACTATAATTACAAGCGCATCTGAGAGCGAAAGGTAATAAATGATGTGTACATGATTAAATCACAACTATATTTATCTATTCTCTACAGCACATCTAACGTTATCGATACATAGGCAATAGCTTGCAATTGACAGTGGAAGAAAACGGAAATATTCAGCTCGGCCGAAAATTCAAACGCTTATTAATGACTATGTCAAGAATTGACCGTTTTTGATAAAATCCACGATTGCCTGAACGGTGATTTGAAAGCGCGTGAAATTTTCTCGACCCTCCACGAGCGACTTGGATTTATAAATGGCGCTCGTATACGCCGAGGTCAATTCAGATACCAGTATCTGAGCCTTTTTCGCGGCCGCCTCGATCGATCCTGCGGGCGTCTTTATCTCCTCCGCGGTTCTCACGATCTCCTCCTTAATGATCTCGACGAGCTTTGCGTCGTACTTCGCGCTCGATTCTCCGCTCGAGATCTTCTGCAGGATGTCCCGGATAGCCACAGCATTTGCATCTTGCGATCAAAGAAAATAACGGGTCTCTTTAAAGAAGCTCGAGTATTTATCGGGAATTAAAATCTTATTATATATTGCAATTAATATAATAATTTCTGAATTAATTATTCTTCACCTGGGACTTGCGTGGACGTTTCTCTAATTATTCTTTGGGATTGCGAGGCGACGCTCACCAAAAGGACGATCGCGACGATCGCAAACTTCGTCATCTTCGGAAATCGCAATGAACAACAAACTGTCAATCGTTCGTTCGGTGGCTCTCTCTTTCTTTTTATACGAACGTATATTTCCGCGAGGACGAATGCATCGAGTAGGGATGGCATTATGTAAAATGTAATTTGTGCCGTTCGCCATCGCGTACGCGGTCGTTGGCCATTATAAATGATCCTAATGAGTGTCATTAAAAAAAGGAGACGCGCGAGAGAAAGTGGAGCGTCGCAAGCGGTACGTTTCAAGAAAGTACATTGTTTTGTTTTGATTTCTACCTGTTGACACAACCGGAAGAAATTGGCTTGAGTAATTTAAATGTTAAACAGAGCCTCTTCTTTTAAATTATTTGCGTGATGAATATTAATACCTGCATTAAAAGAGGATTAATTTCGATATCTCCCTCTAAAGAAAAAAAAAAGAAAAAAAAAATCTGAATTCAAATTAATAAAGACTATATATCGACGTTTATTATTGAATTTTGCATTTGTATTTTTATTATACGACACACATACACAATCTTCGAGATATATTACGAATATTTTTGAATTTCGAATGACAAATCGAAGTTGCTTCGCGATTTTATATTTCGAAAAAGCGGATCTCGACCGGAAGCGGCCGGATATTTCTTGTCGGCGAATTGCGGATCGCGAGGCGAGTTTTTCTTAACCGAGCGGCAATCGTCGTGCGCTCCGTTGCAATTTTTCGTTGCCGGTCGCTGTGTACATCATCGCGATACACGCAATCCCCTCTCGACACGACGAGGACGCTCAACAGGTCCGTCCGCGTCGTTCTCCCCCCTCTTCGAAAAACGTAGGGGCAACGCCGATACTCGCCGACGGCAAAAGTGCGTGAATGCAGGGAGGGAGTGCATCCAGCCATGATTCCTCTTCACCGATTTTTAGCCCCTTCCTGCCCCCTTTACTCTCCCCCTATCTCCTCGATGTTACCTTGACGCCGCGTCTCGCGTCAAATTAAAGGCTGTCGAGAATCGCTTTCCAAGATTCAAAGAGCGATTTGAATTTTCTGCCACAATTCGCGCTAACGGCATCGCGTTACGAATATATACCGAGTGTCCCCTAAATAAAAGTCTCTCTGAAGAATGAGGGTTTGAAGAAAAATCATGGTCTGATGCTCGATGATGTTCAGCGCGGACGACGCGTCCGTTGCATGCAGGAGACACTCGCGAGGAACCTTAACGTCCGTACCTTAATGTAGGATGAATGAAAATACGGGTACTTGAGTAAGATTAAATTACATTTCATTCATGCAGGAAAAGCAGACACGCGGGAGTCGTCCTTCCGGCTCGCGTTGCACAGGCAGAACGTTGGCGGACTCGTATGTAATAACTGCCGGACTATAATGTGTATTATCCCGACATCCTGCGTGATGGCGATGGTTTCTTACGCACATTTCTCTGTCTTTCTTTCCTCTCTCTCTCTCTCTCTTACGCCTAAATACTAGCCCTTGCTGCGTGTTACGACAGTGGTTACAATCGTAGAGAGACGACCTTAATTTCCATGCGAACGCTCACTTTTCGCAGCGCAACACTTTCCTCCATCATTCTTTTTTTTTCTTTTTTTATAATTTATATACATTGTTCCGGTATATTACGTTCATAGATCTACGACTGCCGACTAAATAATCTCCAAGAATTTCCATGATTTCGAACCGAGTAGTTACGCAAGATCGGCCGTGAAACGCCCAATTTTCCCGGCGCACGAAGAAAGGCGTGTTCAAGCGGAGACGCGAAATACCGATCCGCACTGTATCGATCGATCACGATCTTATCTGACGCAAGATTCACGTCGGCCAGCAACGGGATGACGGGGAAATACGAGGAGATTATTGGTACAGAGTAGACGATACAGAGTGTACCGTACCGGCGCGTACCGCGTCGCTTTAGTACCACGATCCACGATCACCGATCATCGCAATCGCAATAAGAGGACCAGGATGTAGGAGGCTCTGTCTCGCCGAAAGAAGCGGGAAGGGGGAAAGGGAAGAGAAAATCAGAGCGACGAAGCGGCTCGATCCGCGGACAGTCTTTATTCTCGTATCAGCACCGGACAACATCGATGGAAGCGACGTCGTGGGCTTATTATAGTCCCACATCGTACGAGACGCGTACAATGATCGGTACCGACACAGTGAGATCTCCTCGGGATCCTCGACGAGAGAGAAGACACCGCTACGTCGTCGCGTCGAGCGGCGACCTCGCTTGAATGGAACCGCACGAACGCCCTTCATCTCGCGCATCTCGGGGGATTATGGCGAGAACGCGAGATCTCGTCGAAGATCGACAATCCCGATTACGTTCGCGTTGACTTTATAAGCTGGTTTAAACGCTGCCATTCAACCCGGACAGGCAGACCTCCTGACCTCATAGCTCGCGGTGCACCGATTTGGCGTATCTTGCCGGTTCCTTTCTTGTCTCTTTTTTTCACACAATGCACTTCTCTCACGGATGTGAAGAAGGCCTATACCCGAAAATCGTCAATGTAACGAGTTACAAGCGATGACAGAACAATCGTGACTTTTTTCACGAGATATTTTATCATGGAAATTGTATTGCAAAAAATAGATAATCTATTATGATTACTAGTAATTATATATCATTTTTTTTTCTCTATACAGTTGCCTGTTTTCTTAGATTATATGTTCCAGAAATGGGCAAAATAATAAATAATAAATAAATATATTAGGTAAACTATTTTTTTTATCACGAAGAGAAAAAAAAATTAAAAATATATTTATTGTCTAATGGAAACATTCTTATTGTCTAATGTATTAGATTAGACATGATTAATATAAAATAATTTATATTTAATTAAAATTCTATTTGAAATACACTGTTGACCGTTAAAATTGCGAACTGTATACATATATACAATATACATTTATATGTTATGCTACAAATTTAATAACTTTAATAACAATATATTTAATTAAATTTATATAAATCAAAACTAAATATTTCAAATATATGTATTTTTCTCATTTTTCGGATGGTAAATAATTAATTGACATAATTAATTATCTTATTATATTTTCACGATTTTGTAATTTTATTTATTTTTTTACTTATTATCTTACTGTTTCTAGATTCTTTTTTATTATAATACAAATAATCGATAAATATATGTAACATATTAACGATAGTCTAAAATTAAAGATGAGAATTTTTACAGCAATAGTCGAAAATAGATAGGAATTTTTTTTGTCCAAAATCATTATGCGATGACAATTACGATGAAATGTAATAATTCAATAGCAGGAAAGAGATTTTTTTGGATGTGGATTCTCTGGGGAAATTTTTCCCTTGGGGAAAAATCTCTCCAAGATATCTTAAATACTTGAAAAATTAAAGCTCTCTGAAATAAGTTCTAGTAAAAGATCGTTTAGCTTAGACAACGGGAAGCCGAGATTCGGCACGGCCTGTGGGGGTTCCGCTCGATCAGACCGTGCGATTCTCACATACAGTCCGAGGGATCCGTGAAAAACAATTCCATGAAATTAATAAATCTATCCCCCTGGGAGGACCTCCTACGATGCGGGCGTCTTTTTAGGCGACTTTTTAGGGACGATGGGACTGTGATCCCGCGAAACGTGGGTGATCCAATTAGGCGTGGCAGCGTAAAAAAGATCGGTCACGAATGTTCCCATTTACGCGCAACGAGATAAATTATCGCATGTCTTTTCGCGTCAATGAATTTCGCGATGGAACAAGGCTTTTAGCGTATAGTAGCTCCGACACTACTAATAAAAATAGTAAACAAACGGAGAGAAACAACGGGGCGCGCGAGTGACGATGAGATTAAGGTTTTACTATCTGTCAATCGATAGATCGATCTGTCGCCTGATTTCTCTTTGCATTGAATCACAGTGTTTTTTTATCGATGCTACGGTTTCTTATCGAATGCAGGCGGTTTCTCACTCTCTTAAACTGAATCAGTGAAACTGTCACTGATTACTGCAATGATACAAGATTTCACTGAACATTAATAAATATTTTATGATTTTCAATGAAAATACACCTTGTTCCTTTCTGTCTTATGTGTTCCATTGATTATGATTAATAAGATTTCACTGAAAAATTATTAGTAATATAAACATATATAAATCTCTTTATGTCGCATATCGATACATAAAGTAAATGTGAATACAGAGGAGTGTTTACAAATAAGACGGCGAGACTTTCAAAGTTTTGGTAACTTATCAATTACATCCATATAAGCATAATATAAACATTCCGTATATAATTTTAACACAACTCAATTTTTATATAAAAATAAAATTTATCAAAATTCTCAAGAATCTATAAAATGAAAAATAGATGTTGAAAATAGAAACAAAATTTCAACTCGGATTGGCTTCTTAGCGTTTGTTTACATTATGTATGAGTTGTTTATAGTATTCGCGCGGCGAACTCGAGCTAGCAAATAGTAACACGATCCGCTCTGTGCGTCCTTTTCCGAAATGCAAAACATTTTCTCTAAAATAAAAACAATTATTAGCTTGTCCGATTAATTAGTTCTAAAATTCATAATATTATAATATATTTTGTAATTGATATAATATAAAATATTTTATAGTCGTGAAGGGAGAGACAGAAAAAGCATATCGGTGCTCGTTTTTGGAAGTTTATTTGTATTGGGTTTTTGTTCGATGAAACCCTTCCAATGGGTACACCTTGACGTTGGTGGAAGGGCTCAGTACCTGGAAGATCTATTCTGAAAGGGAAGCCAAGTACCCAAACAGTTTTCCGATTAATATCCGCGCTTTCACTTTAATTAACTCGGAAATGCCGTACAAAATGTCGCGCATATGAATTCGGGAGTATCTTGAAAGTGTCACGCGTTTATTTTTATCAAATCGTGAATAGTTCGTCTTAAATTAATTTTGAAAATGCTGTGCAAAGTTATTGTCATTAACGATCGTTTTTTTCATAAACGAATGAGTGCGCGAGTGTTGTAACGAATCTTAGAGGAGCAGAACATTTAGAGCAGAGGAGGAGGAGGAGGAGGTCTAGGAGGCGTTGGGCAAGAGCGGAGCAACCTTGAGGTAATTTGTTATTTGAATATTATTTTTTCTTAATTCTGTATGCGCATATCTATTCCTATTTATTCCGATTTATTTATTTGGATAACTATCTAAACCAAAAACTATAGAAAAAGATTTTTATATATGGGACCCTATAAAAGCTTGTATTTAAAAAAGAATAATTTTTTCAAAGATTATTATATATAACTATTCCTTATTAAATATCTGTTTATTATTATATACATTGAATACAAAATTTAATACGTACATAATAATTTTTGAAAATATTATTTATTTTGAATCTTGCTATAATTTAGATATTATTTGTATGTTACAGATCAACCTCTAGTCTGCGCAGTCACAACTTCGCTGTTACATCGATCGATGAGTGAAATTTTTTTATTTTTATTTTTATATTTCAAAAAACGTCAAGTATATATTAATAGTAAATTTTAATAATTAATTAATTAATTAAATATATTCTATCTTAATTTTTTATTTTTTTTAATTTTTGTTGCATACGAGTATAGATACTGTTTTATGTACGCATATATTTTTACTCTTTTTAGAAAAATTTTTTGCTACTGCACGTGTCTTGTATATTTTTTATTCTACATACGTTTTGAAAGTTTGGCGCAACTTAATTTTAGATTTAATCTATCAAATATAATTTTGCTAAAACTTATAATTACTTTTTGCGCGAGACATTCTACATAAAAATTACCATATCTGTGCGTAACTTTATCGCGCGAGATCTTTCTCAATAAAATAACCGCGTATGGACGCAAAGTATTCAATACAAGGCAGACGATCATTAAAACATTATGCGTGACGTTTAGAGATGTAATCAGGTTGATTGGACGAAGGATAGACAAAGAGATGTTCTCTGAAGAAATCTTTCCGCGAGGTGTGGCATTTGAAAAAAAAGATCGAACGTTTCGCTCAGGGGCAGATGTCATCGTTGGCTTTGCTAGGTTAAAAAAGTTAAAGGAGTAGGCAAAAGGATTTACGTTAAGTACTGGCTCATCGTCGCTCGGGGGCCTCGTTATCATGGTTTAATGACAGCAGGGCGTTTCAGTCGCAATGGATTACGGTACACGCCAGCCCGGCTAGTGAATGAATTAATAATGACGCAAGGTGCCGGCGAGCTCGCCGAGCTGATGAAACATTCGTTGATATAAATCGACATAAAGATTAATTGAAAGAGACTTTTTTAAAAATATATACAACTTGATTTATATAATT
Organism: Cataglyphis hispanica; assembly: GCF_021464435.1. NCBI lineage: Eukaryota > Metazoa > Arthropoda > Insecta > Hymenoptera > Formicidae > Cataglyphis > Cataglyphis hispanica. The sequence goes on along the minus strand of NC_065954.1, from coordinate 16,338,437 downwards.
TGTATGTAAAAATATAGAGAATTTTTTTTTTTTTTTCATATGTATATTATATATGTGATAAATAATAAATTTACGTTTATTAAAACAATTTAAATGGCAGTTAAAAGTTAAATTAAAATTTTAAATTAAATTTTTATTTTATATATTATTTTATAAATAAATATAGATGTGCCGTTCTTTATATTATTTATCATTTTAATTAATTTAATATATTGTAATCTTTTTGTATCTTTATCGATATTCATAATTTTTGCATATACACTTGATAAATTTATTATTAATACAAATATATACATAAGAGTTAGCTTATGAGTTTCGTAGATAATTTTCCTCGCAGTACGATATCGGTTTCGTATGACGAGGAACGTGTATAATATTCAAGTGGACAGTTTAGTGTTGGTACGCGGATTTATCCTGAAAACGACGTTGTAGGCCGCGAAACGCGACAAGTGTGCACGAGTAAGGCGCACATTGTGGTGCGCATCATAGACAAAGCCCGGATTATTTTTCGCGCTGGCAAAGGAAGCATGCGGTGAGTATTGTTACTGACCCCGCGAACAACAATAGTTCCTCCTCTTACCTTCTCGTCCTTGTTCGTATTACACTAGTTTGGCTAGTCTTCTAGAAGAGCAGCTCGCGAACGGCTGCCTTGCTTTTAAGCCTGCTTCGCTTCGCTTATTAGTTCACTTTTGTTAATCACGTTAAGAGAACGTTTTTTTTTTTTTTGAATGCTATAATAGAGTACTAATTATAATTATAATTATACAGCACGAGTATCTTTTTATCTCTTTCCTCTATATCGTCTTCATTTAACTGCACTTTTCACAATCAAGTAGAGAGAATTTTCAATAATGACAATCATATAATTGATGTTATCTTTACTATAAATCATCGATATACTTATTTATTTACCTTAACGATAGATTTTTTCGTCCATAATGGTAAATTACTATAATATAAAAAATTTAAATCGTGATTGGTACCGATTACGTTAAATGATATTATCGATTATATAGAATGCGTTAATTAACAGCGAAAAAGTCACGAGATCGCTGAATAAATCATACACGAGTGTCACGAGAGTATTGTAAATGTATATATCAATTTATGCCCGAGAGTGCCAGGACTAATAACAACGGGCTCTTGAATAGATAAGACCGGGAGCTAGAATAGAAAAGCTGCCGGTTAATCCGTCCGGTCGGTTGGTCCGTTTACGAGGCAATTCAGGGGGTAAATTATGGGCGTGCACACGCGGATTAATCAAGGGACCCAAGAGCGCGAGAGTACACGCGCACATTTCCGTACGTACATTGGAACGCATTAATTTGCTAGCATCGAATGCATATTTTCATCGAATGCATCAGGTTTAGATTGATTCTGCAATAATGAAAGAGTGAAAAGAACGCACTAAAATAATAATCTTATAATTTTATTATGTTTAATTTTAAAAATGTCGCCAGTAAATAAATTAATAAACAAGTGTTTATACGACCAAACTGGCAATTTATTGTTTGATTATTATATCACGACGTTTCGACCATATGGTTTTGGTCCTTATCAAGTGAAAGTTATAATTAAAAAGTAGAAAGAGAAAAATCGAAATGTCAAACTGACATTGTGTCAACCACTATGTTTGGAATACTGAGATCAACAGTTGATCTCAGTATTCCAAACATAGTGGTTGACACAATGTCAGTTTGACATTTCGATTTTTCTCTTTCTACTTTTTAATTATAACTTTCACTTGATAAGGACCAAAACCATATGGTCGAAACGTCGTGATATAATAATCAAACAATAAATTGCCAGTTTGGTCGTATAAACACTTGTTTATTAATCTTATAATTTTTGGTCATTTATATTTCGGCGACATTCAACTATTTGTATATTTGACACTTTTGATTTTTCAATGAGAATGAGTTTGAATTGACTTTTTTTCGATTTTTAAAACGACTTATAAATTCGATCTAAATAAATATTATGATTAACGAATTGAAGAGCTATCGCGATATTCTGAAATAAAAAGAATATTTTTGTAATGTTTTAAGACTTAGCCTTCTTTAATCGAGCGCTCGAGTGTACACGCGATGCAGCAGCGAGATACGAGGGAGAGACACCGGGCTTCTAACGCGCGTGTATACACGCACTTATCCGCACGCGAGTCATCGTCGTGCATTGGCCGACCTAATTCTGCGATTTGTCACGCCTCTTATTCCACACCTAGCTTTCACTGCTATACATCAGGGGGCGGACGCCGGAGATATTAACAACGTGACCTGGAAACCGAGAAAAATGCGAGGCACACGTTACATTCCTGAAGGGAATCTTTTCTATTAGTTAATTGTCGCATCTTATCGCAATTGTTGTCGCACAATAATTCTAAACATAAAAAAAGCCCCGCTGCAAAATCCTTATATCTATTTTTATATATATATATATATTTATTCTAATTGCTCTTTCTAATTAATTAATTTTAAGGGCTATTGATTTTTACAAATACGTAACAGAGACGCATTTATTTAAAAAATAATCATTTATAAAACAATTTATAATAATTATTAATATTATTTAATAAAACAAAATCGAATCTAGAAGACACATTAATCGTAAAAAAGAAATAAATAGACTGCGCACTGTTTATATCTTTAAAATTATATCTTTATAACGGAAGAAAAAAAGAGGCTTGAGGTAGCTTGAAATAATTGTCACGCTCGTTCCTCATCCGGCGCGATAATGACAGCGACATTGACTGCATAATATTAGGTACTTTACAACCGTAGTAAAACAGTGCCATACCACGCGACAAGCATGCCGTAAAGGTGATAATTCAGCGGCTTTATCAAGCGCGGCCATGTAGTGTCTTTACGGTTGATCGCTATTAATACTATTGTTAAAATCAGACTGCGATATCGATCAACGTGTCGGTACGCAAATTTTACAAATCGCCATGTAATTCAAAGTTAATGCTATACTGTCTCTTTCTCTATTCTCTCTTTGTTAATTCCTTCGAAAAAAATCAGAAGATAAGATAGAAAGAATTATGTTGCAAATATCGAGGTCTCGGATAACTTCCACAATAATTTAAATAGAAATGTCAGGATGATCATTACACAACGGGAGATCAGGTTTCTGAACGCAGATATATAACAAGATCAGACATCAATCACTAATAATTTTTCTAAAATGGGATAACGTATTGATTCTAGCTTTAAATCATGATCTAGTGTTAATTAGCTTTCATAGATTTGTGCATATGTTTTTAATCATATATAATTTATTTCTTTTATCATATTATAAATATCTTTATGAAAATAATTAATTTAGCAATGTTTTTGTAATATTATACGAATGTTGTCTTTTAATAATATGTCACGTCATGTCATTTCAAAAATATCATCTAACATTGATACAGTCTGATAGTTCAGCTCTGATTCGTCTTTGGTACCGCTATATATATAATATACATATATGGTTCTTTTGTTAAATATACACATACTTTCTCTTAATTAATAATATAACATTAGCTTTCTGATAAACTCTCAAGTCTTAAGACCGGAATTTCAAGTTTCAAGTTGATAAGAGTTATTGAATAAAAGAATCGATATCAGATTCTTGGCTCGGATATATTAAAATAACATATCTAATATAAGAACAGAAATATCTATGACAAGTCGAAGCATTTCCGACACTTCTTTAGTCTTTGCAATTTTGAAGTAGTTTGCTTCTTTTCTCTCTCTCTCTCTCTCTCTCTCTCTTTCTCTTTTTCTATGAGAACGATCTGCTACAGTAATACTATACTCGCACTTTGTTTCTTCTCCCGTTCCATCGCATGTTGCAAGGATCATTGATCGCGTTCTTTCTCAAAGGACGACACTTTATATCTATTTTTGAACGGTTACCCGTTTGTCGGCGGTCGCGTTGGGTCGAGCCGAACGATCGAGCGATTGATCGATCGATGGTGCATACTTGCCGGTCGGAATGCGCGCAAGAAAGTGGCGAGCAGGAAAAAGGACGCGATTCCAAAGACAGGAAGCAGGCTGGCCGCGGATCTACGTGGTGGACGAGCTGTACGGGAGAGTGACGCGACGCTTTTACCCGCGGATGAAAGGTCTCGTCCGGATTCCGAAGCCTTTTTCTTTATATTCGGGGAAGTAATTGGCAAGAAAAGCTCTCGCAAACAAGCACGCAAAGCATGCGACTATTCATGTAGCATCAAATCGTTTGCATGTTCTTTACGCGAGTTCGTGCATCGATTTTTGTGTCACGTGACGCGATTCCTCGAGTTTATGTCTGTTTCTGACTAGTGTCAGTTTAGGAGCGACAAAGTGACAGGGAAATTAAATGCGCGATCAAGTTTGTGGCGACAAAAAACGTGGATGAATCATCTCATAAAAAATATCTCGTATATGTATATATTACACGATGCATTAGGAAGCGATGGCGCATCCGCTCCGAGTACTCGCGCGCGCGAATGGCAATTAAAACCAGGAAGGATGTGGAATGTTAACGGATAATTTCTTGCAAAACGTCATCTATATACACGGCGAATTCCTAGTATCTGCTTATACATATGCAAAGATACCGAGCTTGACAAATTACAACGAGGACGCTTGTTGCGCGGCGGCGTCGTCGGCGACGAGATCTCGACAGAGGCAGGAAGATGTTTAGGTCTATGATTTTTTTATACTAGCGTGATACTTTACATCTTTTCGATCATATAAGAGACTTACTCGCCGTTGCACGAGAATTAATTACGTTGAATCGTTTATACAGCGCAAAATATGAAATATTTATTTTAATCTTTGTGTAATCGCATGCACAATTTGGATTTAAATCAAATTTATATATTATTATGTAATTATATTTAATTAATTTCCAGTAAACATTTAGAAATCTTGAAATCCGAATAGTCGAAACAATGTACGTACTGATGTTGAATTTTATTAATATATACATATAATATAAGCTCATTAAATGGTCTATATATATATATATAAAATTTGGCATTGACGTACATGCTTTGTCTTTTCAGATTTCAAAAAATAAATAAATACACTTATATAAATCTAGAGAAAAAGAAGAAACAGGAAATTATGGAGTTGAAATATTAATAGCTTTAATCAATGATACTTTTCATAATATTTTTTCCTGAACTTTATTAACGGTGATATTAAATTTGAAATCTTTAGAGTTCACCGTGTAGATATAAGTACGATAAGAGTTATTAAGCTACTCTAAGACGGATGTTATTTATACACGTTTTAAATATTCTCTACCAAAGGTAACCAGAGGTGGTTTGGCAACTTGTAGACTGTCAAGCAGGATTAGATCCAGTTTTCATTCGACCTGCTCTTTTTAATACACTCACGATCGTACGATCAATATATTTTCCGATAATTTACTAATCAATAATTTATTGAACGAATCATTTGTCTTTCCACCAGAAAGGTTCCTACCTTTCTTCGTACCTCATAATTCATCATTCTTTATTTAATTTTTTTTTAAAATTGTGTTGATATCGAGCATAATAAAATCTTTTCTCTCATTAAACAATATAGTCCATGATTGATGTCAAATAGATGCTCTTTATTTTATTCTATAGATTTAATGTATTGTCTGACGCGTTTTTCGTTGCTCTTTCTCATTTTTTTTCTTCAATTGCTTCTCATTTTGTCTTGATTATATTACATATTTTGCTATTCTTTTCTATTTGTATATTTTTTTATGATTATTATTATACGAATTTAAATCTGAATATCACTTATTGTTTGAAAATTGGATAGAAAATAAAACAAATTTTGAAAGAACATTAGCGTTTTCTAAATGGCTCTCTTTCTCTCTTCTTTCTCTTGCTGTTCCTGATTGGCCAGATTGCGGATTCTCTCGGTAGTCTGGCCCCGAGAAATCGTCTCTTTATAGCGCGTTTCCGGTCGCGTTTGAGGCTGCACGTGACTCCGATACTCTTCAATTCACTTCACAGCTACCTGTCCCAATTTAATCTATATCCCGCGCTCCTCTTCGCAGTGCCGCCATCGATTACGGACACGGAGGGGGAAATCCACACGACCGCAAAGGTTCCCTCTTCTACACGTGTAAATAATATACCAGCGGGATACGCTGATACCCCGTCTTTCCCCGCAATCTTACACCTCGTGGCCGCGATCGTAGTAGCCGCGCTGTGAGTGATCGTGCTGTAATGAGTATCGGCCTCTCACCTGAAATCGCATTTCAGCCCTCCGCGAGTCGTGACTCGATCAGATTCGCCCTAACCTTTTTCCTCCTCCTTCCTTTTTTTTTCCCCTCCCCCTAAATCTTTTTATTCCTTCAAATCTGCCTCTCTTATGGACTGTGGATGCGGACGCAATCGTTTTCGAACGCGAAACGTGCGCAAACAAAGCGAGGGAACTCTTGCAGAACTATACACATTGACAAGATAAAATTTTGCATCATAATCCTGTAACTATCACATTATAACTTTAGTGACAATTTTTTTTTCTTTTATCTTCCTCCCTTATAAATGAAAGTGAGTCAGTTCTGGTTAAAATACGCATTACATGCGTTGCGGTCAGGGATCTTAAAGCGATGCGGTGAAATCGAATACGGGCTCGTACATACACGTCGAGATATTGATGGGCGCGCACAATTTTTAGCAATAAAAGAGTGGACGATTACTGGCGATGATAATCGTCTGTCACGCGTTCGGAGCGGCTGGGATCATAAAGTCGTACGTCGGTTAATAAAGTGCACGGTGCCACGTTACGTTCAGCTGGTACGTCGACGGCGGCGGCGGCGGCGGCGGCGGCGGCGGTGCTCATTCAGAAGAGACGCTCGTCTCTTATGAATGAGCCTGGAGTACCGGTTAGATGTGTCATTAGCATAGGCATGACCCGCGGCGACACCGCCGCGTCCTCGTCGCCGTCCCGTTAGCCCCGCTGCCTTGCCAGCGGCGGAACGATCCCCCGATGTAAATTGCTCCGATGCAAATTGCGTAATCATCTCTAACGATTGCTCTCGTTACAATTACTCGCTCGCGTCTCTCGCGCGGACGAGTCGCGCCTCCGCCTTTGGGTTCTCGCCTCGATCGACCTCGCGCCGAGTTCCGCGATCTCCCGTTTACTAGCTCATCAGTATGACAAGCTTAACCCTTTATCTAGCCGTTGACTACCGCGCCTATTGAGTATAATAGAATAGAATTCCCGGCAATTCTCTTCTATGATATACGGAGCAGTGTAATCGAAAAAAATATACGATTTCTTTTGAGGGAGGAATAAATATATTTGAAAATGTTTTATGTATTAATTTATTTTATCATAAAAGACACTTTTTCTTTTTGAAGGGTGATTTTGGCAATTGGAAAATTTATATTTTTATTTGGATTGCCAAACTTGTTTTCGATAACTAACAAAGTTTATATATAAAAAAAATGTGATTATTGAATAAATAAAATTTAAATTATTCTTTATTAAATATAGAATGTTATTTTTTATTTATGTGATATACGATAGAAGTCTATTGTTAAAACGAGTTTGATAACATATAATATAAATTATTTAAGAAGATAACTTATTTTTCTTGGAAACGAAGCTATTACGAAAAATAATTCGATATATATGTTTTTTCAAACTCACAAAATATTTTTTCGTGAAGGAAAAAACGAAACATTAGAATGAGAATTACGATATAGTTGAGAAATTTAATTTCAATGAAAAGAGTCTCTTGTCACCGTGGACATAAAAAGGAATACGTCAACGAGCGAGGGAACGATATACAAAAGCCGACGGCCTAGCAGGTGTTTCGAAAGTGTAATCGGCCGCGGAATCGATATTCTCCGTTTGTACTTTCCTAATCGAACTTGGCAAAAAATCGCCACGGTAAATTGTAGGCGGCAATTAGGATGACGATCAAAAGGGGAGGCGCGCTCCCCCGGCCGCTGCGGTTTGTATCCGAAACGATCGAATCAAATCTGTGTCGTGCTTCGTGAAAAAGAAGACCCCTTCTGTTCGGATCGATATTTGTCGTTTATTTGCACGTCGCATTATTGTATCATATTGACATATTATCGACGAGATATAAATAATTTTATATAAATTTTAGAATAATTAAATTTTAGATTGAAATTATTGAGATTGATAATTTCATGATATTAAAACTCTCAATTTTATGATATTTATAATGTTTCTTAATGTACATTTGAAAACAAAATAGAACCGTCGCGAATCCAAACAGCATCTAGTATCGAATGAAAGCGAAACGACGGAGTCAATCGACTGACGTTGAAATCTGCGCGTTCGTTCTGCTCTATGGGATAAAATAACGGGGGGATGGGAGGGCGCCGCGTTTACCTGAAAGCGTAACACCGGTCAGGAATATTTCTCCGTTATGGTCCGACAATCGCCCGGCAACCCCCGACGATGCTCGCATCTTCTGCCCACGAACTGCTAAGCGGCGGCGCCGCCGCTCCCGAAGCGAGAAGCGCGACGTGGACAGGTGTGACCAGGTGGTACGCTTTTCAGGTGCTTTGCGCCAACGTCAGTGGTAGGGATGGCATCCTTTGAAGGTCTACAAGACTCTATTGATCTCTTTGTTTACGTACCGTCTTGACACCTGCGATCGATCGTTCGTGCCGCAAGTCTTATCGAAAGAGAACGCCCGATTCTACTATACTTATATTTTTGATACATCATTAAAGAATAATGCTCCGAAATAAAAATTTAGATCGAAAGTTTAGAAGAAAAGAACAGAGAGATTTTATAATGGAATAAACAAGAAGCTTTATAAGTTTTATTGTATAGGTATTACATAAGTTTATGAATTTTTCGGGTACGTAAAAAATTAATAATTTATATCAGGATTAAAAGTATAGTAATGCACAATATTGGATTTATTAATTTTTAAAAATATCGCTTGCATGTATATTATACTTACTGCGTATACTCATTCACATTAATTACATTAATCTTATGTCGTTGCGCTCGTAGTTTTATATTTACAATGTCAGTTGTGTGAGATACGAATCATTATATATTATACGGCGCCGAATTCGAAGCGCGTGCATGTTTCGAAATTATTTATCGATATTTGACATCGGCATATTAACAATGCCGTACGAGACTTATTTACGATGTTTTGGCTTTCGTATTAATAAGAGTCATGGTACCGTTACTCAGCTCGATTTTGCTTCAACGACTTTACGTAATCATTCTATCTTTTCCTTCAGAGAGGAAGAGAGAGAGAGAGAGAGAGAGAGAGAGAGAGAGAGAGAGGGGGGAGAAACGGAGATCTCGTTTCGACTGTCAATTTCTCGGTAGAGGGATAATGATTGGTTTTGCGCTGTTGTTTATTAGTTTGTCGCGGTCATTGCCCGTTATTGGGCATCGCGATCTCGCCTGATCTCCACCGTCGTGGGAGAATCGTTCGATCTGGATCGCCACGAAATGGAGTGTTGGTAGGAAGAATCGCGGCATCGACCTGCTAGGTGAATAGGCCGTGTTACGGTCACTCGAGCAGAGAAACGTTTAACGCTCGGCGAAATCAATGAAAACATGCTTGCTAATGTTCCAAAGTTGTCGAGACGTCGTAAGAACGATTGTCTGACCCGATTAAAGAGATGAGGATCTATGGAAGGGAATTCTTATAAAACTTCATAATACTTTTTGCATTTTGCAGCTATACGTGTAATTTTCATTTCGTGATAAAGAAATAAATAATGGATTAATTGGGTTTGCTGTTTATTATACATATTTTTTGGACTTATTAAAGTTAACAGCGTTTCGCGTAGAAAATTTTAAAAATTAGATTCGAATAATAGATATTATCTGCTCTTTTAAATGGAATTAGTGTAGGATAACTGAAAAGCAGTGAATAGTCATTGATAGTCTCACAATATTTTAAATTTAATGTCGGTTTATTATATTTTTTGTTTATCGCATTTTAAGAGTAAAAAAGGATAATATGTATGTAATTCTGAATTTTTGAGTCATATATGTTTTATTCCAAATATACATATATGTATACTGGGGGCTTTTCCCAAAAGGGACAATCCAATATAAATAAAAAAAATTTCAAATGCTACATTTTGCAAATAAGTATGTACGACTATTAGTGATTTTTTACAGTGAAATCTAACTGTTTTATAATTTTATATAAATTGTTCTATAATTTCTCAGTAAGATATAAGAAGGAAGAACAAATTGCAAGTGTTTTGATTAAATATCAGTGAAATATTCACTTTGGTAAAATCTCGTGTCACTACTTTAATCAGTGACATTTTCATTGATTCATTTTAAGAGAGGTCGAGAGGTGAGGTTTTGAGATTGCATAAAACTAGTTATACGCGAGCGCAGCATGATACGATTATGACGCGATGTCGGCATCGCGTAATAATTCGTGCATTGCGTGGATGTGACGTCGAAATAGCTCAGAAAAGAACGGCCGAGCGCGTTGGATCTCGCATATATCACGGAGCCGGACGCTCGATTCGCGCTTCCGCCTGAAACGCGAAAGTAGGATGACGGCGGTCTATTATTTATAAATGGAAATCCACCCGCGCGCGCTTCGCTCGCGTCCGTGCTATTTTCACTTTGTTGCGGGAGTGAAATTCTTTTTACACATGCGAATCGTCGACAAAGAGAAACTCATGATGCAGACTCGATAAATCCTTGTATACGTATTTATTTATGGACGCAAATGTGCAAATGCGCGCGCGTTGGTCGGACATAATTTTACGTAGAAATTCACGAATTTTCACGAAAAAAAGCGTAACTCGAAAGCATATGTGTGCGATGTAAAAAAATGCCATTTTACGTTCGCGACATCGCATTCGCGAATTAGCGCGTCGTACATCGTATCGGGAATTGAAATTTTTAGACATATAAAGTAAAATTAAATTGCCAAATAGCTTTGATGTCATATATTGTGTATGTTGTGTGCGCTTTTATTATGTCCCTGTAACAAGTTTCGCAGATTTATTCAACGCGCGCTGCGAATCTTCGCATTTGTATTTGTAAATTCGCGAAATGATTCAAGGTATTTTAAAAAAACTGCAGCAACTGCATCATTAAACTCGAGATTCGATTCTAACTTGATTATTATTCCAAGATCGTTTGCAAGATATATCCGCGATGCGGTGATCCGCAAATGAATTATGCAAATTCAGCTTGCTCTTGGATCGCAATAAAGCGTTCCATCCCGGGTGATAACGTTATCGCCTGAATTATCTCGTCGCCCGTGGAAAAAGGAATTCCGAAGAAAATTTTCTCTGAAAAAATCGCGCTATCTTCCCGAATCAATTCGATCGTCTTCTTTAATCGCTCTTATCGTTTATTCCTACTACTAACGGCAATCATTGACCGTATGCGTATATTAAACTGCTGCAATGGTCGCGCGCGAGAGGTGGTTGACAAATTCTAGCGCCGTGTGTCATCCTCCTCTCCAATTTACATATCGCCGTATCGAGTATTTTATCGAGATGCGAATAACTGTTATTCAGCAGCGTGCGCGTTCCTCTAGTCTTATCACATTGATTGCAGCGAAGCGACTCACTACTTTTAGAGTATGCTCTTACCATTTCCTTATCTATTTACATTACCGTGTTTACGACATCATAAGTTTTAGACTGATGCGATTGTAAAATGCGATATTTGAATAACTGAAGGCTTATAAGCGCATATTATACCGTACGCTTTCCTTCTGGCAAGCACGTTCGGAATATTTCTTCGTCAATCTATTCTTTCGACAATTACGCTTCATTCACTTCCTCGTCTTCCTCTTCTCGATCACGATGGTCACTCTGGGTGGGGATACAAAAGGAATGGTCGCCTTTCGGGCAGGGCAGAGTATCCATTCTCCTAGCGTTTAAAAGCCGAACGAGGGCGGGCAACCGGCTAGGATCCTCTCCGAAAGAGGGATAGAGGGAAATGTGAGAAGAAAAAGAATAAAACGGAAAAAACACAAGGACGGGACGTGTCAAACGGAGACGAACAGAGGTAGAAGCCAGACATACATCGAGAGATAGACAATGACGAATACCTCGCTGTTGGCAGGAACGCGACGCGCGATTGGGAGGAACAAGAGGGAAAGAGCGAGTATGAGAGAGAGAGAGAGAGAGAGAGAGAGAGAGAGAGAAAGACGAGATTGACGAGAGAGTGCCGAGAGAGGTCCGGAGGTGAGCTGAAACGAAAGAGAAGCCGCGGCGAGAAGCTGGTACGTTTCCTCGGCAGGGAGCCCCAGCCAATCGGAACACGATGGGCCCCATGGGTAGGAGGAGACAGTTCCGCGCCGACAGACGACGTAATCACCCGCGGCCGCTGTTCTCTGGGGCCCCTCCGGGGGTCTCTTCTCTCTGTCTCACTCCGCTCCGTCTCACTTGAGCTGCTTCCGCATCCCGTACCCTTCGCTCGAACCGATCGACCCAGCCGCCGGACTCTCTCCCGAACGAAGTGTCTCGGAGCGGCGGTCACCGGCCTGGTCCATCGGGTCACGAACTCTGCGCCAGCCACGCGACAACGAACGAGCCTGTCGGCTCGCTTCAGCTTCCACTTGGGTGCTGCCCGCCGCTCTTGTCTACCGGGTTGCCCTGCGATCAGGCGTTTGTGACGCGTACCTAGGGCACGTCATTTGTCTCGTTGCCGATCTTGTAAGGAAATTTTCATCTGTACGTTATATTATGTAGGTAAAGTGTCCCATGCGGAACAGCCAAATGAAAATTTTATGTCGGAAATTTTTTTTGAAAGTTGTGGCCCCTCCCATCTTTCTTTCCATGAGTCTCTTCCCCGACTGGAGAAAGCTTATTTTTCTATATATCTATTGTTAATATAATTTCAGTTTTGGCAGTTTTTTCCTTTAATTTTTTTATTCTGAGTTCCCATATTATGTCCATGACAGAATTTTTTCCTTATGCCATCGCTAGATCTATACATATATCGTTACGTAATCTTTCCCAGAGTCTATCTTAAATGATATTTCAACTATGTATTAGAAAATAACATACATATATATCGTGTAAATAGATTAAGAATTGCTTACAAGTTTGTATGTAAACAATTATGGTTAAGTATCATAGTTTCATAAATATTGCATAATATATATTTGATGAAATTGTATCATATTCCGAGAATATGATATCTAGTAAAATAATAGAGGGTACATTTGACGCAGAAAAATGAATCACACTCATCTCCGATGGCGATATGCTAAGCCGTTCACGCGAGAAGGCGAGCACATCGCTTAAAGGTAGACTCTTTCATAAAGACGTAAGAGACGTGCATTTATGTCGCAGCTTGCTCTTAGCATTCGTTGAAGTCTATTATAAATGCAGCTCGAGGCGAGATCTTTCTCCAGAGTGTTTGGACGAAGCATTAAATTGAGAGACCGGTTGAGTATCCAAGAGCTTAACAACGTCTTTATATAGATATATTTTCTGCCCGTTGATAGCCCACTACATACTGGCCTCGATGATGCTCGAGACGATTCGTTGATAAATATTGTGATGGTCGAGTTTGTGTTGTAAACGTTACGAGTTTTGTTTATAATTTTTCTCTCAATTCCCGTCGAATATTACGAAAGTAATCAGGGTTCTCTATCTTTCTCTCTATCTTTTTTTTTTTTTAACGCTTAACGAGAATCATGTATTTATACTTGAATAAACGAGCAACGCCGTTATTAGAAACTAATCAAGCAAGAAATCATGTATGTGTGAACATAATTGTTCGCGGTAATTTATTGAGGGAATTTAAAAATACTTCACGCGGGGTGACTTTAGCCTCGTTGACTTCCTACCGAGCGTTTCAAATCGGAAGTCGAACGCGATGATAGAATGCCATGATAGAGCCGATGGTCAATATACACGCTCGAACGTGGTGTGTAATTTCGTGTTATTTTCTCATTACACTCGACGATAGAGTAAAGATGGGATGTACGCGGCTGGAGGCTGCGCAATCCGCTGCCGAAACGCGCCGTTCAAGCAATAGAGACGACAAGCAACGTTTTCTGACGGTCGCGAAAATATATTATTTAATGGCATTTTCAAAACCTCAGTGAGCTCACTAATTTAAAAAACTTTACATTTTAGAATTCTTATATAAAGCTGATTTCTGAGCGATGAATAACATTTTTATCGATTCGTATGCAAATGTAACGCGCGTATGCATAATACATACATCGAGGCTTGTATCAATAATAAATGCTTCTCATAGCGCGTTATGTAACCGTAATAAATTCCCCGTTGAAACGGGCGTGACGAGTAAAAATAAAAAAGGCCGCTCGGGCGTGCAGAGAGGGTCGAGAGATAGGAAGCGGAACAGGTAGAAAAGACATTACCTACCCTTTACGTCCGGCCGGCGCGGTCGAAAGAAAACTGCACCTGCTGCTAATTCGCCAACCTACGATTGCATCGCCGGCACGTCCAAGGAATCGTTTTTCCGAGCGATATAGATCTTATATCTTGTGATCGATGAGAATTCATTTTCGAAACACCTTTGACGGACACAAGTGGCACAACGTTATCGGTCATCACAGTACATTATCGTTCTATCACATCCGAGAGCTTCTCTTGCACTCTCTAATATTTCGAAAAATGTATCACTTGTACGGAACAAGAAACATTATTGTATATTAAAGATAGTTTTTGCGTTGTATGTAAAAGACTTTCTATTAATGAATATATTAAATGTAATAAATTATAAATTTTAATTTTATATAAATATTTTAAATAAGATTTTGGGATCCCCGAGGAAATTCTATAGATTTTTATATAAATGTTTAAATTAGATAGTAATTATTTTACTAACGTTAACATTTATTTTGATATACATCATATAAATTAAATAAATTTTAAACTGAAAATTAACAAAATTTACAATTTGATATATTTATTTTTTATTCTACTTTAATTATATGTATTATAAAGATAGCAGCGTAATATTCTCTTATAAGGATAAAAGGTTTACACATTTAAAAAACATAGCGTTTCTCCTTTACCTAAGATTTGAATTTTACCTTTCTGTCGAGAACAACGACAACATTGTTTATTTATTTATTCATTCATTAGCCCATGGCGAACGAAAGAACCTGCTTTCACTGCCGCCGTCGCATACAACACACCGCGTACCTCTTTCTATCTCTCGAGTCGTGCTCTTCGCATCTCTTGTATCCGCCCAATGCCGCGGGCGAGCTGTCGATCGACATTCACGGGGCACGCAGCTCCCCTTTTAACGCTAAGAGAAAAATAAGGCGCAACTCGCGGTATCTCTCGCCGCCCTTATCTCTCTACAAGGTAATATGCGAAGCAAACGTGGATTCCTCGCGGTTGAATCGGGACGTCGGTCTCGCGTTAAGGTCTTTATTTACGTTATCCTCTGTTTGCACGCATCCCGGACACGTTATCTCGCGAGATCAAAAGTATACGTTGATACGGTGGTGGCGTAAATTCGCGCCAGCGGCTTCTCACTTCGACGGAAGAGATTTCGCGCGAGGGCCAGGTACCAATTCGCGCGAGTTCCTTGCTTCGAGGGTTGCTCATCGCATTCAACTATGAGAAACGACCTCTTCGGATTTTTCTTTCTTCTCCGTCAAATCGGTTATTGGCCGCATAATTTTTAACGTTGAATTCAATATTAAAAGCTGTGCATGTCATCTGGATTAATTTAGCAATCGTCTTGAATTAATTTCGCGACTTTTAGTTTGACGAACTAATTAACACAAATATTTATTTGCATCATCATTAATAATATCGTTCGAGTGCCAATCAAGGATAAGCATCTTTCCTGCTTATTTTAGGTATCCTCCACAAAATAACAGAGTGCGCGCCAATTATTTACAATGTCTCCTCGAAGAAATTGATTGCGTGCGCTTCGCGTTCTAATTAAATAATTCCAGACCGCGTAGTTCTTAATCGGGGCTTGTATGGATCAACCGAAAATTTCGGGACCGTCCAATTATCCTATCGAGCATCTTGCTGTGTTCTGGCCACGACCTGACTCATTTCGCATGCCGCCATCGTGGCCGGACGCGTGCAAGAAGGTCGCGGCTACCGGACTTGAGACAGAACGGACCTCCGCTATCGTGAACGAAAAAAAGGGAAGAGAGGGGCCCGTCCCTACGAAGAAGGCTCGTTGTAAAATGTCAGGTGCCCGAGACCGTTGACGCGCGGCCGTTACCATCCCCGGAGGAAAGCATCGCGCGATAATAATGTATACGATTAGTGCGAATATATCGAGGGCGAGGAGGACGCCGTGTGCGTGTGTCTTGGAGGAACGGCGCGCCGCCACCCTGCCCTTAGACTCGAGGGCCCGGGCCCCGGCCCGGGGCCATGTGCTCGCCTTGGCGATAGAGAGAAATGAAGGGCATTTAACGGTCGGGAGCGTACGCGTTTTTCGGGATCCGACGGGACGAGCACCAGCTGATCACCGTTCAACCGCTCTCTATTTTAAGGCCATGTGCTTCCCGCGCTTTTTCTACGGCCGCCCACCGGGCTAGACGATTTTTCATTTGCTTCTTTTTCGTACCCTTCAAGTTCGTTGACTTATATCCTTGAGTATATCGTGACGCATAGTTCGAGACTGCCGCGTAGGATATTCGTTTGTGTGTGTGTGTGTGTGTGCGGGGCTCGAAAATTGTACGAGAATAAAAACAGGAAGTTATCGATCTCTCTTATCAGCTATTATATTTTATTAGAGGAATATTGTTTTTAGACTAATAAAAATGCTAATTATAAAATAGATGCTGTTGATTCTGAAACGCATAAATATTACTCGTATGAAAAACATTACGAGAAAAATAAGTCTACAGATCTTTTCGTCAATTATTATAAAAATATTTTTTATGTAGTAAAATCTATTCTATTAAAACGCCCACTAATTTTAGAATGAGTAAAGATCTTGTTAGAAACATTTATATACGCGTATTTTTTTTATATAATTTCAAATGCGCCACGACACTTCGAGCATATCCCGCGTTTGCCGTCGGCGAGAGAATCCCGCGAGACAAGAAAAATAAGCGAGAGCGAGATATCATTAAAGCCAAAGGTCAAGTAATCTAGCCTGACGAATATTATGGGGTCGACCGATGGTGGATAGTTGATGAAGTGGCGGCAAAGGGTGTTGCGCGAGGGAAGTACGTTGCACCTTACCGGGGAGGCACAGGTGCCACAGCTGTTTCAGCAAGTGCAACGAACGCCCGTAGAACACGCGGACATTAGAACTGTCTACAGACGGCGGACGGGGCGCAGGGAAACGCACAGAGCCAAGGGGTGCATAACTATTCGACTAAAACGAACGCGCGGTGAGGTGTTGCTTTTTTACGGCCGTTGAAGCAGTTCGCGACAACAGGTTGCATGCACGTGCGACGCCATCTTCTTCATTATGAGTGCCTTTTTTTACTTAATAGCTATTTATCAAATTTCATAGATACAGATATGCCAATATATATGTATATATAGTCGCGAGTCTTCGAGTAAATCGAAATACGAAACTATATATAATAAGTTGACTTTCTTTCACAATTATTCGCTGATTGTAATCACAATTTTTTCTTTACGGGATAAATTTATTTATTATATTTATTTCAACAAAATATCAATATTAAATGAATCCGAAACGAATTATTTTTAGATACATCGCCGAGATTATTGCGTTTCCGCAATCTTTGCGACGATTGTATAACACGATCGGTATCGAATTTAATGAAGCTTCCATTTCACAAGCCCACGCGCGCGTCCTAATGACGATCCGTTGATTCGCAGCTAGTCGTTCGGCGCGTATAAAATCGTGCGCGTTTCATGTGCGGAGCAACTTTGTCCAAAGTTCAATTTAGCCGACGATGACGATGACGGCGGCGGCGGCGGCGGCGGCGGGTGGGCGGACGGGGAGGAAAGTTTTGTTCTGTGCAGGAAGCGTAGTTCCGGCTCTCTCGGTTCCGCCCATAACGGTGACGGTGTGAACTTCGTGGATCCCGCCGCGGCGATCGCCACGATGGGCTTTTTCGGCGGGATTTGATTGCCGGTGCTGTGCGCGGGGTAATTAAACGGGCGATCATTAAGCCGTCTTCCGTTCCGTCGCTGCGTACATCGACGTACGTGGAACATTAGCAGCGAGCGATGAGGTCAGACATGGGTTTGATTCTCCCGAATAAATATATTCGCATCTCGGAATATAAAATCTCGATAGATAATTTTTGTTGTCTTATCATTTAACTTTGATTGAAATCACACAAGATTGCTGGAAAAGGAGAAGCAAGCAAATTGTTGCTTTTTTTTTGGTCTCATCAAAATTTTTTCTCTTTGATAATTGAATCGCACTCTACTTTTAAAATGTTATTATTACTTTTTATCTAACCCATGCAACATAATTCTAGTTACAAAGAGTTATCCGCGACAATCCATGAACGACTGTTCTTCGACGTTCCGTTTCTCCTTTGGTGTCCTTTGTCGACTATGAAAGTCGACTCTTAAAGTTAGATTTAACGATGATAGTTAAGAAACGAAATAAACTTTGATTATGAGTAGAAATTGTCGATTTTAAGGTTTTAATTCTTTGGCCGATTAATATTACTCAGTGACGTGATTAAAAGAGAGAAAGAGCTTAGAAGAAAGAGAAAGAGGAGAATCGAGTTATATTCCTTATTATTTCTGAGCAGAGGTGTCACACAACGTGTGAGTCAATATTTCTAACTTATTTTCGAGAAGTGATCGATGTTTTAATTTCACCCATCATTGACCTCAATGCTCAAGCCGCTCTAACGTTATAAGCGTTCCGACGGCTGTTAGAAGTCGAGGAAACAAGGCACATTAAGTACGCCGATTCGCATTGTGAATACGACTTTAAATGGCCATTTTATCCTTTCTAGCGCAGCACGCGCGTGTTATTCTCGCCTTAAAATGCAACCGTAAGAAATCGGTATCTTTAGTGGCATTGTTGTTAATTTGTCATAGCGCGTTGCGTAACGCAATATTGCGACGTATAATCGAGTAATATATATTTTTTATCCATTCGTTTACCTATGAAAGACAAGTACATGCCAGAACATACATATAATACAACACACATAAGGTTATATAAAATGATAAAATAATCAACTGATTTTTTTGTCGAATTCGGTCGTAATTATATCTCCAAAGTGGATTAAAAGAATGAATTTAATTAAAACGTAAGATGATGATTCTCTCTCTAATATATTACACACAAATAATAAATGTAAAATTATGCAATAAATAGCGGAAATGTATGATACTCTTGTGTGTTTTTATATTTATTCTTCATATAATGTTTTCATACTTTTTATATAATGTATGAGACTTTTTCTGCGTTTTCTCAGTAAATGATTAGAATCACTTTCGAGCCTTTGTCAACGTTTCGGTAAATCCCTTCGGTCCATGAAATCATAACGACGCGGAGGATTCTCTTGTTATATCTCGGTGGGGGCGTCATGGTACGAGTGTGCGGTACGATCAGGAAAGGGAAAAGAGAGGGGCCTCTTTTTCATCGTACCTCTCTCTTTCTGTCCTTCTCTCTCTCTCTCTCTCTCTCTCTCTCTCTCTCTCTCTTTCTTCCTCTGTTCCCTCTGCGCTAAACGCCTCCTGATCTTTCTTTCTTTGTCACTCTTGTCACTCTTGCTCACGGCCCACTGATATCGCGAGAGGTCGCGGCATAAGGGAGAGGGAGAGACAGGTAAGCAGCGTCGTTCCACCGCGGCACACGAAGGCCCCCGGGTAAGAGGGAGAGGGCCCCGCGCGAGACCGACATAGAGGAAGAGAGAGAGAGAGAGAGAGAGTGAGAGGGGTACCTAAAGCAAGCGACGCAGCGACTGTGGAGGGAGGCCGGCGAAGCGGAGGTGAAGCGCGACCGGCCCTCTCTACTCCAGGGGCCCAGGCTAGTCCAGTCCGGGACAGCACGCCTCCTGCTGCACGCTCCACGAGGTAGAACGACGAACGGTAGACACGACGACGTTTAGGACCGGTACGACGTTACGCGCGCGCGGGCCCAGCTTCTCGTACGCACATTGAGGGCCCCCGGCTTCTCTCGCCCTTTATCACGCATCGGCGCGCCGTCACGCATTTCGTCGACCGCGACGAAATTTCGGACTTTTGCGCGGGGGAGTTTCGAGTATTCGCGCAAAAAGGTGTCCTCTTGATCCTGCCGGTATTTTCGCCGTCGCCTCGACGTCTGATCGTGTCTTTTGTCATTCGGCGACGGGATCGGTGCGTGATTTTGCTCGGACGTCAGTCAATCTTATCGCGTTATTCCGGTGCATTTTTCGACATCGACTTGTGCACAGGGGATGATATTGTTTTCCGACAGAATTGTTTGACGTCCCAAAGCTTCTTGTCTTGACGTATGAAATATTCGAATATTCGACGTAGGTCGGAGGATTCTGTGTTCGAGATATCCTAAGATATCCAAAGAGATTCCGTGACGACTGCGAGTGACGTTTCCATTTGGCTGTATCAGTTCGATCTCGACGATTGAATTCATTCACGATCTTCACACATTCGCATGTATTTCCGACTCGCGACCGATCGCGACTGAACGATCGTCACCCCATCGAATGTCATAACCGATATATATCGGAATTCGCGACTCGCTCTCTCTCACCAAGACGACGACACATCGCCGTCCCCACCTACGGCGACCACGCGTTCAGCCACGCGATCAGTGGGACCAGCGATCCGGAAGGTTTCGCACGGCAACGGTGACCAACGAGCCGCGCATTCTTAATGGACACCTGATCCACGGTGATTGACCACGTCGCCCAAGATACAACGTCATCAGGGTGACGATTATCTCGTCAAAATCCTGAAATCTTCATCCCAGGACTTTGACGAGATATTTTCGTACTTTTTCGAGGAAACTGATTGCGAGGTGAATCGATTCGGAGTCAAAAAGGCCTTCGGGTGGTGTTGTGACGATTTACATTTGTGTGGGACCTGTGCGGGTATGAGAGACTGTTGTAAACAGTGCGACGGGCCGCTCGAACGGTGAAGTGAGCTGCCGCGGGGTGTTTAGTGAGCGCAATTTCGAGAGACTTTAACGCCCGGCGAGGAGATAACCGAGGGATATAACTAGACGGCAAGGACGACCGCGACGACGACGACGACGACGAGGCTATTTGTATTCAGGTAAGTCCGATAAACCGGACTGAACGGACTAAGTGATTCCTTCCATTAACATTACGATAGAGAACTGTCATTATCGTTGACCAGTGATGATTTATCGCGAAAGGGCGGATTGTAAGACTCGCAAAGTTCAGCTCTCGTACGAGATCGATCTGTCTTGTCGCTATCTGTCACATTTATTCAGGAACGAGTTATCTTGCACGCGCGAGTTGTGTTGAATATTTATGGATTTAAAAAAGAGATTGATTCTCTATTATGATGGAAGAATTACTCTTGCTTTCAATGATTGATACAAGATAACGGATTAAGAAAGTCTCAATAACTTTCTCGAGAATATTATAAGTTTTATAAACAGAATAGATATACAGGATAAAAATCAAAAAAACAAATTTGTGTTTTATTACATTCTCTCTCTCTCTTCTATATATAAAATAAAGATTAAATCTCAATAAAAAACAATTAAAACATCATATTAATTTAGAATTATTATTTTCATGTTAGATATCGTGGTGCTTCTAAATTACATCTTATATTATATAAGGCTAATAAATCTTTTCTTAGACATTTTCTAAACAGTTTTCAATCGATTCAAACTAATTTATCGTTCGGGATGTATAACGGCTCGACTCGTTATAAGTCGCGTAAATCATACGCGCATTCTATCTTCGAAAATCTTGAATGGGACTACACTCTACAGTCACCAACACGCAAATCACACATACATACAAACACATACATGAACACAAGCGCGCGCGTGACCCGCGTACCGACACACGCAGCGGGTTACACTCTGTGTTTACATTCGCCAATTACAGATAGTCGTTCGTACGCAATAATGATAGATCTACCGGCGTGTCTAATGACTGGCGAGTTGCCCAGCGCAAAAAGTGACGGGCATGATTTTCGAACGGAGAGGAATACGATCCGCGAAGCCGTCGGCTCGATTGTGTGAAGGTGCCGAGAGGAACAGAGAGAGAGAGAGAGAGAGAGAGAGAGAGAGAGAGAGAGAGAGAGAGAGAGAGAGAGAGAGAGAGAGAGAGAGAGCGAAAATACAGAGATGAGATTGAGGGAATTAAAATAGCTATATATAGGCGCGTTATAAATTGCCGCGCCAAGAGTTTCCGGCGATGTATTTTTTGTTTTATTGTTAGTAGCCGTTAGACGTGATATCTCTGACTTTGAATGTGAAATCGAGAAAATAATCTCTCTAGGATCGATAATTAGAAGCGACATTCTTACAAAGTTTTGATGAGATTCTCAAATATTTCATTTGACGCTTCGAGAGAACATCGGTGTGATCTTTCCAGATACATGTGCAGGAGAGTGTCAGGAAATGAGGCAAATGATAGATCGCACGGCTTCCGATATTCCCCGTCGGCGGCGAACCTCGCATTCCGGTCGCTTGCTTTTCTTTCTAGGATTTTCTATTCGTGCGATTCAACACGCAACACGAAATACACGTACACACGTAGATCCAATATAATCGCAGGTAAATTAGAGATCGTCGCACCGCAATTATTCAGACATCTACGAAGAATGTATTGGTATTACCGTTGGCATTAGAAGCGTTATTCAAACAAAATTAGCTCTATTAATTTCAAGACGATCGGATTGCCGTACCTCGCCGATTCCAGTCCGAGATCTCCTCATTCGTTACTTATTACGCCGCCGAAGTTATCGCTTTCGTCAAACTAGATTATTGCGTCGATAAAATACAAAGGATCGCGCGCGTGCTACTTCCTACTTCGAGTAATCCTCCGATTAATCGGCCGGCTCATAAATTGATCCGTCAAGATCCATCGATAAAGCGACACGCGTGTCTGGCGCTGATCCGATATTTCGGCAATGCGATCGGATCGTTCGTGTATGACAAAGTGGGGGCTCCGCTGTGCATATCTGATGCACACTGACAATTTTATTCGCTCATTATGTACTGAATAATTGGATTCGACTATATAAATAAACGCTTATATAAATTCAGAAAAATTTTGATCTGCCGACAGTGACGCATTTCGTGCTCGAGAAGCGATATCTTTACATCAAACGGATAAGATCGAACCTGGCGATGCATTCGGGTTCGATGCAAACTGGCCCCTTTTCTCGGCTCATTATTCGAATAAAATACGTTTCTAATCGCACGCGTGCATACTCACACAAGCGGCATCTGCCCCAGCGTCTTTCACCCTTACGTCTTTCACCCTCTACGTTCACCCCAAGACAACTGCTCTTTCTTAGGGGCAGTTGCGGCGTCAGGTGGCATTCGTTAAAGTCTGCCGAAAGTCGTTGGCAAGTCGAGGGAACACGGGTTGACAGTTGATAGTAGTGACGACGACCTCGTGCTGCCTTAATAACAGGCGAGACCGTCATTAGAGACGATAATGGCGCGTCATCTGTCAACAGCGACGATATGTGTCTTGCGATAGAATGCTCCCGAGAGATTAATCTGTTATACCTTAAGGGCTTGTCTATTTCCTCCGATTCTCCTCCGATTGTGCTCCGAAACGAACGATAAACCGACGACGAATCTCTCGCACTGATCGCGCATTCGTCAAGATTTCGATCTCTATTTGAGATCATCCGATGCGCATCTTACTCGACAGTCTTTTGTCCGAGAATGTCATTGTTGTAAATCTGTTCGCACGTTGATCGCGCAGCGATAACATCCGTCAGCGCGGACTCGACTGAATCCCAAGTCAATTGTAGTCGGGGAAGAGAGGAGGAGAAGAGGACGATGACGGTTTGTCGCGCGGTTGTCATTATCCCAGCTGGACATCCGCATAATTTCCTACCGTCATTCCGCGTCTAAGCATCTACAACTCATTCTTTCTACAAGGGGAAGGGAGGGCGCGGATTCACAAGTGCAAGTGGCTCGATCGAGAATTTCAATAGCTCCTCAACGTCGCTCCGGCGATGACGGCGCGTTCGAGACATCGCGATAGAATTGCAACGTAAGCGATTGTCACCATTAGCGCCAAACAGAACGTCGAGTAGCAATCGTTAACGCAATGCGAAAGGCGTTATCTAATCACTCTAACTCTGTTGTAATAGAGAAAAATTCAATATTTATAATTAAATCGCGGGAAAAAAATGTGATTTAACGCAACAGTTACGAAGCAACTTTGTCTTCTTGATGTTTGTAATTCTGGAGAGTACTTTGATATTCTTGAAGGTTGACTTGAGATATTGTGCGACTGTCTGGACGTGTTGCATTCAGGGCACGAATCCGTCGCGACTTTCTCAGATGGCTTTCTCGCGATACTCATCCACGAAGGATGCAGCAAAGTTTTCTATTTTTCGACGCGGATTCCCGCGCGGGAATCTCGATTGGGAATCGCGCGTCGGGATTCTCCGATGACGTTGCGGATCTGTCGCGTCGCGCCCGTCCCGCGGTCCGATTGAGATAACGTTCGTCTTTGCGAGAAAAAATTTTAGTCGGAATAAGACTATATGCATCTTTGCCTTGCTGTGCGCAATTTCAACTTTTAAGACTATTATTTGCTCGATGACTATGACTATTTATTTTACGCGTAGCTCGTTTTTAATGTTTTTTCTTCAAATTTTCTTCCAATTTCCAATATTACAAATTAAATAGAATGTTTAAAATTTCTCACTTAGATAGAAATTTATAACGGTTCAGTTAGAATAGTCTAGTTTTAATTTTTATTCTGAGTTAATTAAATAGAGCTAAGAAATTGATTAAATATTTTAAATCCTCAGATTTAATACGGATAGAATTTAAGATAATAAAAACAAATATTAACAATTTCCATTTTATGATTAAATAGCCGCACTTTGCAGACTATATTCAGTCCATGATAGAAATCTAAATACGAGAAGTGCACTAATAAAAATTAATATATTTTCATTTTTTACTCTTTATTGAAAGAATTCAATAGATATATCTAAAGTTGTAATTAATAGAAATTATTAATTTTAATTTTTTATTCTATTGAGAAAATTCAATATATATAGTATAAAAATTGATTGGATTTCTTATCCGATTCGATAAAAATATACCGATTTTAATTTAACCTGCAAAAAAAAAAATGCAAATTTCCATTTCTATTTCTAGATTCTAGATCGAAAATCTAACTTTGGAATAAACATAGAATTTCTAATTAGTATCATGACTAATCTATTTAAGAAGTTTAGGCATTCTAATCGAAATTTATGCTGTATCTGGGAAAATCTTGGGAAATTTCTATGTAGATTACAATGTTGCAAAATGGACGGCCATTGCTGCAATCGCGTTCGCGGCTTAGTAACATTCCCTATCTATGTAACGATCTATGTGCGCGGCATTAGTACAGCTTTTTTTTGTTTATACTTATATTTTCTTACACGCGCGCTTGTGTAAGTATTTCGCGCGACCGACGAAGACTCTACCTTGCTGTTATCTATTTACGCCATTATGTCTTCTATGTGGTGCGGAATGCGGTTTGGATATAATGATCTCGATTCAAAAACCCGATCCATCCTAATGCAATCTGTTGGTCGATCCTTACCGCGCATCCAGATAAGCCTAATATATCGAGCGATGTAGCGTTATCGTGTTCCATTTTATATTATGTTAACGCAAGATTGTTCACTCGCGTGTATACGTAAAATGATCGAATGATACTTGCACAATATCATGTTAACATGTCGATTATGATATATTATATATAGCGATACTCGCGAAAATTAATTAACACTCAAAATGTATAAACGTTTTATAGATTTACGACGGCATTAATTTGTAATTGTTTGAGCAAACAAACATACAGTGCTGGATAATATTTTGCCTAAATTATTATTTTCATATCATTTTACATATTATATAGATTCCGATGTAGGTAGGTAGCTTCCTCTTCTAATCAATCAGCAGTAATCTTTAAAATTACGTGTAATTTATGAGCAACGGATATGACACGATACCGATCGCGGATGGATCGATTGCGTTTGCTGCCCGATAGGCATCTAATTCATCGAGACCCGTTATAGATTCCGGACTGTCATCGGCAAAAGACCGGCGACGAGAGTCTGCAGTCGAGCAGTCGGGATATCCAGCAGGATCTGAATGATGATCTACTCGATCGCACGGTTCGCCTCGCCTCGCCTTGCTCCTCTCGCATTGTTCATCAACGGAGATCGTCGGGTGGTTAATTGTGGAACGGCCCTCGTCGCGCGGCTATACAGTTAACTGGACGGTTGCTCCGCGTGCGTACTCGCCGCATGCGGCGCGCAGCACGAAGTCGCGTCTCCCGCAACTGCGCCGCGCGGGGGGACAACTGCCGTGGTACAGGTAGCTCTCTCTCTCTCTCTCTCTGATCTATTTATAGTGTGCGAAGCCGGCCGGAGCTCTCTATACACGCTCGGTGCTCGGTACTCGGTGAGCTCTCGGAGAGCGCGTTTGCAAATGCCGTGCGTGAGTGCGTGCGTGCGCGCGCCACACCTATCTAACGCGCGTATACTCAAGAACGAGCGGCTACCTCCGCCCGCGCTAATCGAGAGTAGCATCGCGCTCGGAAACTTTGCTACGCGAATGTGTTGACCTCCTCGACTTTTCCTTGGACCCCGCCAGTAAACCGGATATTTAATCTTCTTTCCAGCCTCCCGCGATATAATTACTACTCGCGTAGAAAAATTTTTGAAATTTAGAAATTGATTTCCTTGAAAAATCATGGATTTTGTTTGAAAAATTTATAAAGATTCAGATTAATGTAAAATTTTAGAAACACAATTCTAAGCAAATTTTTTTTACTTTATTGTTTTTTCAATATTATTTTCCATTTTTTTATACAACATTATAATTAAACAGAATATTTAAAACATTTTAGAGATAGAAAATTATAATTGTACAATTAATCAATGCATAATTTTATCAATGATTTGGATTAATCAAATATTGCGAAGAAATTATATAAATAAATTATATAAATTTTATCTTTTCTATGAAGATAGAATAGGATTTTAAGATAGTAACAAATATTAAAATTTTTTATCTTATAATTAGTTAGCGCGCTATAGACTTTATATCCAATTTATGGCAGAAATTTAAATGTGCGAAAATTGATACGTCACATAGCAATAAATAAAGAAAATAACATGCTTTTATTTTTTAAGAGACTATTTAATATAAAAATATTTTAATTCTATAAAAATATATTCTGATTTAATCTAATTCTTATTTGCCAAAAAAGATGTGAATTTTTGCATCTGTTTCTGTTTTGATTGTAAATTTAACTCACATTTAGAATAAAAATAAAATTTGTTAATATCATAATACGATATACTTATTTGGGATAAACTTGAACATTCTTTTCGGAGAATCTGAATTCTGTGAAAATCTTGCCAAATTTTTGTGCGGGACGTAACAGAATATTTTGCGTTGTTCTATTTTATTTTATCACGTCCATGTGGACGGAATTCATTCGCGTCATGACAGTACGGTATTTTGAAGTCGCCTAAACGATCGACGAAATGTTCCTTATATTTTCCGATTTTGCGTGTAATGTTTATAACTCTTAGTGTACCTTCGTCGGTCACGAAATACGCGCGGTTCATAAATCTTTATTGCGCCCTGGTTCGCGAGCTCTGATCGCACAATCTCCTTTTTTCGCGCGAGAACTCGTTTTATCATGAGAAAAAGAAACAGTCGGCAACACCGGCCGGCCGGCCACCTGTGCGGTATGCAAATGCGTAACGACTAATTTCTAATTCACTACCGAACGTAAACGGTCCGGCCAGATGACGGCAATGCTGTTCGCGCAGCGGGCGAGTCGAATCGAAACTGGCACGCTGACATTTCCTGGATTTTCGTCCTAATCAAAAGATAACCGTTTTCATAAAATATGCAACAACCAGTCATTAACCCGTGAATATTTATAAAAAATTAAAAATTTAAAAAATGATCTACACGGTTCGATACCTTGGAATCTTAAAAGCAGTTAATTATCGAGAAATATATTAAAGGATGATAATCTGATAAGTAACCTAATATTAAATATACTAAGTGAAATTGCAAAACGCATTTAATATCTTTATCGGGAATTGTATTCGTGAGATAATAAATGGCGCGTGTTTGAAAGAGATAATTATGTCTTTCACATTGCGTGACTTTATACCTGAATATCGCGGTTTTTCGTTATTGTTTTTGAGCGATCCGTAATTATGCACAGACTTTCTTCTATGTTTTCCAATCACCTGGTGAAGCCCGGTAGTAACATAGCAACCGCATATTGTATGTATAATCATTTATTTATTATAGGATAGGAAAGCAGTCGTTTGACTTTTGGTGAGAGATGTTTCTGCTCTTTTGTTATTTTTATATAGGAAACGATTACACTATCGATATTTTTATAACGCATGTCCGTTCATACCCTGCGTTCTCACATTGCATTATAATTGGAATATTGGAGAATTCATTCATCACCTCATATTTTAGAGATTTGCGATTGAGCCTATCTTTCTCCATGGTTACTCTTAAATCAACAAATGCGCGAGCGGCTTGCTTCAGAAAAGGAGAGAAAAAGAAAAAAAAAGGAGAAAGAGAGAGAAAACGAGCAGATTATTAAATATTTATGAACGCAGCGATTTAATCAAATGCCAGTCACACTCGTTTCGAAATGTAACATTTACGGTATATGAGAAATTATGATTTACAGTGATCAGAAATCCAGTTATCCCTCTCTCTTTCTCTTTCCTTTCTCTCTTATTATACATACATCAAGATGATGCTTTTGAGATATGATTATGCCAAAGTTT
This sequence comes from Cataglyphis hispanica, assembly GCF_021464435.1. Classification (NCBI taxonomy): domain Eukaryota; kingdom Metazoa; phylum Arthropoda; class Insecta; order Hymenoptera; family Formicidae; genus Cataglyphis; species Cataglyphis hispanica. Next base: position 16,309,585 of record NC_065954.1, on the reverse strand, counting down.
TGTTTCCGTTACGCATGTTTTTCCGAATTTCTCCTGAGATTTATTCATTCCCGAGACTATAATTTAAAATGTTGGTGATACTTGAGTGACATTGATTGCTCGAGCAGTCTTTTTTTTTTTTTATGTAAACTTGTTCTCGCGCATCTCCTTCTACGAGTCGGATGTAGTTATCTATATCAATCAGGAAAAGCCTACGTACGTTACATATTTTTTTGTACGTAAACTTATACGATGTTCTTTAATGCTAATTTGTTACTTCAATCTCAAATAGTTTCTATTAATTTAATTGAAAATTGATATTGAAAAGTGCGAAGAATTCCTGACTTCTCTTACAGTAAACAAGATTTTGAAATATGGGATTACTGATATTATCGTACATGTCATTCACATACAGACAATTTATATGTAACGTGTGCGATCAACTCTAAGTTCTTATATTTTAAATATTACTGCTTAAAATGAATAATTTTTTTCAAATATTTTTATTATTAAATTTTTCAAAAACTTTTTTATTATAATAGCTTTTTTTTCCTCAAACTTTGGAATATTTTATATATATCTTTCAGAAAATTTAACTGTTAAAAATCATTGTAAGTTCAAATTATTAACTATTTATATAATTATTATTTCGAGATTAAGATAAAAAATATTTAACAATCACTGATACGATACACAACGGCGGAGTTGTAAAACATAACACGTTGATCAATAAAATACAAATATATCTAAATTATATATAAAACAATATCAAGTAATTAATTTTGAAAAATAATTATTTCGCAATATTAAATTTTTATTTATTTCTTTAAATAAACACTAATAAAAAAAATTATAGAATTTTGGAAAAATTTTTTTTACACGTGAGTTTTTGTATAAATTATGAAAGAAAATAGAGAAATTTAATTTTTATAAAAATAATTTATAGAATTTTTAAGAACTTTCAAATAATGTTGAAATGCAATATATTTAAAATTATTATTTTTTACAAATGATTTATTATTTACATAAAGTATCTCAACATTAAGATCTACAATATTTTATATGCAATGAGATATAAATTGATTCACCGCGAAATAAACATTTAATTGTACGAATAATAACTTAACAAAATTATAAATTATAAAATTATAATTAATTATAAAATTATAAATTGTTTATGGTTGTTCCGCCGTTGCCTGATGCCGCCTCTCGCCTCTTCCTCTGTTGTTTATTTTTCACTGCTTCTTCGTGACACTCGTGAAAACATTGTTAATTACGATCACGCGTGCATTAATCATGACAATTGCGCGATATTTTTTACGACGTTTCGACGTTAATCGCGATGCGCACTTCATCTTACATTGCAACGAGGAAGCGTGAAAATCACGGTTGCTATGATTCAATCGGCACTGAAAAATCGTGCATACCAAATTCACACAATGCTATCTCTACTGCCAACGAATATACGCGCACATAATTTTTTTTATAATTTATATAATTTTATAATTTTTTTTATAATTATTTTATAATTTTTATAATTATATGACTCGAAGAGATATTTCGAGAATTATAATATAATACGACGACATACACGGTTAATCTTGTTGTTATTTTTGTAACGAAACTCGAACATAAAGATAACAACATTCCAATGTATTATTTCTAAATACAATTACGACGAATACTAAGAAAATAAAATGCCAAATCGATTATTATAACTAACGATTATCAATTCGCGTTAATTTATTTAACAAATTAATTTTTGCAATATATTTTAATTTATTATTAAGTCGCGTAATGTGCAAGTTACGTCACAAATATTCGTCAACGTTTATTACACGCTGTTATTTACATATATTTTTGTTGTCATTTTCATAACAAGAGTCGAGCGAAAAGGTAATGGCGTTTCATGTGTCGTCATATTATTTCTCGAAACGTGTATTTATATTATTGATGAGACAGTAAAGTTGTTTGTGTGTGTGTGTATATGTGGTGTAAAGTGTTTACATATATATGTCAACAATAGAGATAGCATTGTGTGAATTTCACCACACGATCTTTCAGTGTCTGCTAAATCGTAGTATTCACTACACCTAATCTAACATAACCGTGATTTTCGCGGTTTCCTGTCACAATGTAAAATAAAATGTGCATCGTGTGCGATTAAATCGGAATGTAAATGTCGCACGATAGTAATTAATGTTTTCGCGAGTGTCGTGTGTTATGAAGAAGCAGCAAAGGATAAACAAGAAAAGAGGAAGAGGTCCGGAAAGAGGTATCTGGGAACAGTGGAGCAATCATGAGGTGAGAAATTTATAATTTTGTTAATCTATTATTTGTTATTTGTACAATTAATTGCTTATAGTAGCGATTCACTTTACATTATGTACTATTAATACATATAAAGTATTCTAAATGTATTATTTTTAAATATATACCTAAAATATTTACAAAATATTTATAAAATTAATTCTTTGTAGATTTATATAAAATATAACATTATTTGAGATTTATAAATCTTTGAATTATTTATGAGAATTAAATTTTTATGCATCATATTTTATATATAAAACAATTTTTTTCTGAAATTCTTTTTATTACAAATTTATTTTTAAAAAGATGAATGTAAACTTAATTATGCGGAATAATTATTTTTCAAAAAATTAAATACTCTTTGTTTTATCTTTTTATAATTTGGATATATTTTTCTATTTTGCAGATCAACGTTGTGCGCTTTACAATTCCAGCGTTGCGCATCGTACCGGTGAGTCTTAAAATATTATTTATATTATTTACATTCTTGGTTTTTTAAAAGACATAATATATAACAGATATCAGCACGTAAAGTTTTGAATTTATAATGCGCATTAATAAAGCGCATTGAATTTTCTGAAAGATATGTCCTTAGAATGTTCCAAAATTTGCCAAACGAAATATATAGCAAATAAGTTTAAGCAAATATTTTTCGAAAAATTTACTAATAATGATATTAAAAATTTTTTAATTTTTTAAAGAGTATTTTGAGATTTAAGAGCTTAATTTCTGACTACATTTAGACAATTGCCTATTTCGTGATTAATCGATTGCGTCGTTTATTAAATTATTAAGAACGATAATGCTTTTTGTGTCGTGTTGCATATAAGCTCTTAATGCGCTAGCCACTCCTCGCCCTTTGTGTAGTCAAATCGTGATTTATGATCCGTAAATCTGTCAGAAGCATCTTAGACTCCGGTCGTCCAGTTTCTCAATAACCATTGCGCTCCCGTTTGGTGTAAGAAGGAAACTTTATGATCCTTTGCGCGGTACTTCACGTATGGAATGTTTAATCTCAGATTTCTCGCGTCTAAGGATCCTAGAAAGAGGAAGCTTTCAAAACAGCTATATTTTCTTATATACATAATTCTCGTTGCACGACAAATCCCCTAGCAATAAAACCGAGATGATCGAACATAATTGGGATTTTCCGCGAAACCTCTATCGCGTTGTCGGCGTCGACGCAGAAATAAAGGATAGCTCAATTGTGTCGTAATATTCTTAAGGATTTAATTAGACATGCCTCATATTTTCCTCGAATTTAGCGGATGATGTCGTGCATATTTAAAATTTTTTGTGGCAAAGGCAACAGAAATAGAAACGATAACACAGTGCAATGTCGATTAAGTTATCAATAAATGAGATTATAAATAATCTAGGTGTCATTTAATAATATTATCATGATCACGCATTAATAGACTCTTTCAATTAAAAAAAGATATATTCGGAATATTATATAATCATAAGAATAGAGAGTTATTATGATCTTATAAAGTGATCGTTTGAGATCTCGTTTGTATTAATTTAATGCTCCAGCATGTGAAAAAAACTGTCTCTTAATGAAGATAATTAATAAGCATATAAATGTGTATGTACATTTGCAATCATAGCTTGTTCTAAAAAATTCTATTTTTCTTGTTTTAAATAGCCAAGCAAACATGATGAAAATAATACTTATCTGTTTACATTCTGCTAGATATACATATATATATATATATATATATATATATATATATATATATATATATATAAAATTAAGAATACAAAATGTTAAAACTCTGAAAAGGAGATCTAAGCTGTAGCTTTTTTTTTCTTACTCCGCATATTATTTTGCATATTACTCGGAGAAGCTGCGTATAATTAATGTCTTCCTTTGCCCCGCCTGTGCGTCGACTCGCGGCGCAGCAGCATGCTATGCATCACGCAGCGCAACGAGGAATGCTCGCACGTCAAATGTGATATATTCACGATGTTTCGATTTAAAACTATTTACGACGTCGATGTAACACACGCTCTCGGCGGCCCTTGTTGTGCACGAAACACCTCGTGATTTTCGTGACGTGATGCGATTGCCTCGCGCCTTATAAATGCAATAATGTCAGTTAATCCGCGTGATTTAAAGAATCATCTCTGCATTACACATCGAGAGGAAACAATGGAAAATCTCTCTCAAAATTTTCTCATTCCGTTGCGATAAATCTTTTCGTAATAGACAGCATCGCGCAATTTAGTATCATCGCGACTCAAACGGTAGCCGGTATGTTTGCCGTGATTAATTGTTCGCCGTTAGAACAATTGAGCGGGGCGTAAAAATTAATCGTCAAATGCAAGGTAAATGGCTTCGTATATATACTCTGAAAGTTAAGAGCGCGCGCTTGTTGCCGAGCTCACACGAGCTCGCGAATCCTCCTCTGGCAGGCATGGAAAAGACTGCGCGAGCCTCGCCAGCTCGGCGTCGCTCGCTATTACATACCGAGAAAGTGTTACGGCGCCTTGTACGAGCGACCTTGGCACGACGTAGACGCACGTCGGGACGTCTCGCAAATTGCCGGAAATTTCCGTGGGAAACTATTCCGTTCGGCGGCGCGCACATTGTGCCTGCAATAGTGTGTTCGGTGTGTGCAATAGTACGCACGTAATAAGCGAGAGACGGCGATCAACCGGCGAGTTGACGACGGCCGTGTATGTATCCTATACGCAATCCCGCACTTAGCGCGGTTCTGCCAATCAGGTTTTCGATCGGGGACAACCGATTGTGTACACGATCGGAAACGACTTTACATAGTTCAGTGGTATAATACATGTAGAGATAAAATACATGTAATCTGCGTATATATTACAAGTTCTTTTTTACAAAGATAATCTGTTGACAGAAGACAATATAGCGCGCACGTGTGATGGGCAATTTTTGAAAATTTTGACGAGATGGGGAAGAATAATTATAATCTTTCCTCTTCGTTATTTTTTATAAAATTATTTAATTATTATCGAGAAATAAAATTTTATTTCACAGAAGAAAAGACTTATGACTGTTTAGCACTCAATTTCGTACTTAAGTATAATAACCCAGAGAGGACATAATTATACGGCTGTGGCTTAGAAATAATTTAAATTCCGCCTCGCGCGTCGTCGGGTCTAAAGCACCGACTATTTGTAGCTCGCGGCAGGTGTATAAGGGGACGTTTCCCCCGATATGTTTTCGCCCACCCCCATCAAATAACCGGATATTTCCCGTGTCGGTACGTGTGCGTTACCGTAGGAAACGAACGGTCGTGGATACGAATTAGCGTCGAGTAATGGCAGGGCGTGCAACAAGTGCGACGTTGTGGGGTATCAGGTGCGCTGGAAATACGGGTGTGCGTTAAAAGCGCGACCGTTGGTGAGAGAGATCGGCCTTCAGCACGTGACCGAGACTCCGCCAGATGGGCTATCTATAGGAATGACACCTCGTTTTTTATTTTTTTTGTTTTTGTTTTTGTTTTTGTTTTACTTTCGGGTAATCGCTTCGAAAGATACGGCCACGATCGCGTGCGCGGAATTGCGGGACTCTTGCGACAAGCAGAGCCTACCTTTCAAGGAAAGTCTTTGGCAAAAGTCATCTTAACGATATAGCCGTTAATCCGCGGAAAAATTTTATCTCGTAGGTATACATGAAAAAAAAAAAATTAAAGAATCTCGCGTCATTTTGTTGATCTCGCGCTGATCATCATCTTATTCCGCACAGATATCATCTCTCGGAAACGCGTTTCTCGACGTACGCGTTAACAAGTCGCGGCAATTAAGCCGTGGCCCGCAAATTACTCGGTGCACGCTCCAATTCGGCCGACCGAATACGGCGAGACGGAGAGAGAACCGGAAGCATCAGAATGCAATAATGCAAAGCGATGGCGAAGCGATTCGCGGAACGGTTGCTTGTGTCGGCCGAATAAATTTCTTTCTCTTTTTGTTTTTTTTTTTTTTTAATATCGACGATTTTCTTTAACAATTTGAATCAGGAGTATTGTTCGAGAAATATCATGCTAAGAGATATCGGTGGCCGTTTCTACTACACGGTATCAGGTGGAAGGCGGTCTTCGTAAAGGCACGCGAATGAGGTCTACTCACAATCAGTCGATCGGCCAAACCTTAGTCGATCGGGTATCGCGAGTTGCGCGGCATGCAAGGGGGCGGGTTGAGATTTATCTAGCAAATAACCTCCTGTTACTCGCGCGTTCATATACAATGTGTGGTAAAAGTTTTCAAACGGCGATCATATGCACTGAGAGAGGCCGATAGATTACTCTCGTCATCGTATTCGAAGCAGGCGGCAACGATTCGCGAATAGGCACGTTTGATAACACACACATCGATAACATACACATTGTATGCACGCCAAAGAGAGTTCAATATTTTAATAATATGATAATATCTTGCAATTTCTAGAAACTCGCACTCTCAAAAATCCGCGTCTCCCTCTCTTGTTTCACTATTTAATCATCGTCTTATTAATTTTCTAGGCAATATGTCATTTTGCAGACTGTAAGTCAATAATGATGACATTCCAATTATCGAATATGATATATCAGATTCCGTTCGTCGAGAAAGTGACTTCTCGTTTGTTGAGAGTTATGAGCGCAACTTGGCCGCTATCGATCACGCGCGATTTATTTCATGTTCGTTATTACGCATTACCGTTAGCGGAATAAATAATAAGGAGATACAGTCAGAACAATAACGACAGAGCGAGAAGTGACGGAAGAGAAGTTTGTTGAAAGAAAAAAGTGATGCACATTTCAAATGCAAATCTTTGAAAATAATGAAAACTCTTGAGTGTAGTAACTAATTTATATATTAAATAAAGTATCATTTGAAAATCTATATTCTTTTCGTGAGGATGATATAAAAGTGTAGATAAATATATATATATATATATATATATATATATATATATATATATATATATATATATAAAATATTTATTTGAAATGCAATAATTGGAATTATTAACAGAAATAATAATTTTAAAATAATTACTAGTCTTATTTCCCTTTCTCTCTTTTTCTTATTTGAAATAATATTTGAAATTCTTAAAATTGCAATTGATCATTTTAAATATAATTTTTTGCATTATTTTGAATGATATAAATATAAAGAAAATCATTAGAAGAAAATAGTAAAATAGATACGCATTTAAAAAATAATTATTGTTTATTTATATTAATTTACAATAATAATTATTTTAAAACTAATTGAAGCTAATTAAAACTATTTATCTAATTTAAAGAAGAAAATTATGAACGAATTTAAAAGATTATAAATCTCTCTTGTAAGAGAGAAAATAAAATAAAAATAAGCACAAATTTACAAAAAGAATTACAATAAGAAAAAAAGAAATAAATCATACTAATCCAATAAAATAAAAATGATTATCTTAATTGATTATTTGAAGTTTCTAACGAAAAATTACATATGAAATGTTTATTTATCATTCATAAAATTAACCAAATTAAATAACATAAATATAAATATAAAACTAACTATAAATTAAATTATATATATATATATATATATATATATATATATATATATATTTAATTATTATTTATTATATGCATATTATTGTGCATATGTATACATTAAATATCTATTTAATTCAGAAGAAAAAATGCTTACACAATATCTATATCTTTGTTTTTTACTTCGAGTACTGTTTATTAAATACCTATTTCTGAAAGGAAAGTGAAAACGGGTCAAGAATAATAATAGTAATTAACATTGTCGATTGATTTTGCTTTTGCATCTCAAGTGTTCCATGAATATGTAAGCGCAGTTTTAAATCGGGAAACGTCCACGACTCCGAGGGGAGAACGATAATGAATAGGCGTGTTACAAAAAATTCTCACGGTGCGTCAAGACAGACTAATTGGGAGGTGTATGTCGCGATAGCATGCTCAGTTAAATAGAGCGTGGTGCTCTTGGTATGTAGTTGCTATACCAAGTCTCGAAAGGTCCTCGCGTAGAATGACTCGTGAAAATTAAGCTCAGAAGAAGTCTGTGTCTGATTCGATCTGCTTATGGACAGTGTGTTTGCGCGCTTCGCTTTCGCTTTGAAGAGAGAAGAAAGAGACGAAGCGAGTTAGATGAAGAAAGATTGAGAGTCCCTTATTGCATTACGTTATATTAATTATGTTCCTTTGTCTACATGATGCAACCTCTCGTTTGCTTAGATAAGGAACGATTAGCTCTCTGACGAGAAGGTGAATATTAATTTTTCCCGTAACGTTTAATGTTATTGTATGCAAGCCTTTGTCGTAGAGATTGCGCGATTCACAATATTTTCATCACACGAATGATAAAGGATGCCTTTGATCATTATCGGATTTCATGCACGTGTTGTATATCTTCCGCGGATGTCCTTTAATGCCGTTAACGAGATGCACATACAGTTTAACATAAGATTAACACTTTTAGCAGGCACCATCGTTCTTAATGGCCAGTTATAGCTACGCGCTGATTTGATGCTATTTAACAATCAATTGTTTAATAACTTTAACAAATTATTTGCAAACTCGTGAATGTTCGCGGATATCTCACCCAGATCGAATCTTTTGGCGATTCACATTAACGACGTCCTTTTTAACGCCATTATTTTTTCGCGTGAGTTTAATCCCAGAACAGTTCGTCATCCAATTCATCCGGTCTTAACATAAGGTGATAAATAAAAAAATGTAAAGATGCAAAATCAAAAATTTGTATAAACATTTTATAATATCAGATAGTTACAGAAAAAAAGGCAAATGACATAAAACCGAGATTTAAAGCGAGATACTTGCCGGTTGGTTTGTCAGCGAGATCGCGTTAACTCGAACCTCTTCGAGCCGGCGATGGGCAATTAAGGAGGAAAATACCGAGTGTCCGATAGTAATTCACGGATATTACCGCGATACAGACGTGCGCATACGTGGTGCATACGAGTTTTTTGTATATCTTTAATACGGTATATATACTCGTCCACGGATATCTTATAAACCCTCGCTTCGCGGCTGATTTTATGCGCGCTGCCATATCGCTTTACCGATCGTTCTTATCCTTACCGCGATCGCTCGATTGTTATATTTCGATGCGATAAAATAATTCGTTGCGAGCGACGATTCATTATACGCGATGACCGAGATTTTTCACGTGAGTTCTGATGCGAAGGCAGGCAGAGTTTTTCTCAAGGATCTTCTCGAAAAAGTCAATGGAATCTATTTCAATAGGCTCGATATTATTTACATTTTCATTTTTTCTCAGTGAGTCTCATGGAATGAATCACTTTCGGTGTCGGAAAGGGGCGTCTAAACCGCGTCTACCTCGTCATCTGTCTCGTAATTGCAGCGTTCCGAGTGACGTAAATCAGTTTTACAGGGAAACTCGAGTCGCATAAGTTACAAGCGACAAAACAACTATAATCTCGTTTTGGTCATAAAATAAAACACAATTATAATTCACACTGCTTGTGCGCATTGTTATTTATTCCGCATTTTCACACACTTGGCGTTAAGCACGGCTGTTTGATGCTGAGAGTTCTATTATCAGCGAGATCGTATACTCGGCATGAAATATGTGATAAAACCGCAACGACGCTTTGCATTAAGCGGCGCGGCGAGAATGCAGGCCAATGTCATTGCAGTGTCGCAGATTTCGCCGATGTATCACAATTGTAAAGACCGATAATATCCCGCGATTAGAATGATTTGCATAAATTTCTTTTTGACGTTTATCCGCGACCTTGGCGCGTAATCGTAATTTTATTCCGTTTATCGCGACGACAATTCATGGGGAGAGACATAAACGAGACTTTATTTTCCTTCAATCACGTTACACGAGCGGATACCGGCCGAGTCTCGTCCGGCGAAGAGAAAAAAAAAAAAGAGGCTTTCGTTGGGAGCATCCGGCCCAACGCAGGAAACTCGTGAGAGTGAAATGGTAAAAGGTACACGCGGAACGGGAACGCGGAGGCGAATTTAATGGCGTTGAAATTTCGGGACTTCGAGAAAGAGAAAGAGAGAGGAGAGGCTCGTTTCGTCGTTAAGCCCCGGGTAACAATGAACGCCTCGTGTCGGCCCGATAAAAACCTTGTCGACTTCCTGTGTGCGCACGCCACCCGCCACTCTTCCCAAGGCTGTTGCCTCATTACGTGTCAGACAGACACTGGTCGAGTCCGCGCGTACAAGAACCTACTACACGCCGTGATATCTCTCTCGACTAATCAATCCGTCAAGGCTGTTGACGAAAGCGCGCGGTAGAGCTAGAAGCGCTTGGCTCCAATCACACGACCTTCGCGATAGGGATAAACGACACAGCTTTGCGCGTAGATAAGAATGAATGGTAGAAAATTTATGTTGCCGTGCATCTCATTCTCTTACAAGAATTAATTAGTGTAAGCCTTTAATTATATACAATTAAAAAAAAAAAAATACTTTAAGAAGAAAATATAATTATATTCTTTGTAGTTTCTTTTCTGCTCGATACGATTTCAGCCCCAAAAATACTCTATGACATTATGTTTCGATAAAAAGAGCTATTTTAGTGTAATAGTCATTTAAAATAATCACTTTAGAAGTCAAAATTGTATTCGGCATAAGAAAGCTATTGAGGAAATAATAATTCTCTTTTTAAGATTAAAAAATTGATTTAACTGCGTCATATATTTTGTAAGAACACTCCGTTCAAGATACAAGTATATAATGCACGAGTTGTTACTGATTATAACTTGCGGCTAACAAGTTTACAGAGAGAATATTATTATCATATACACTATATTCTCTCTATTTATTGTCTAACGTTACTGCAAATCTTATAGTTTGACGAAAGCAGGCACGGAACGTAAATTGGGAAGATGGTCGTCTTTTTGTCTGCATAATGTAGAGAATCGCTTCAATCGCCAGCACCGTTAACACCGTTAACGTCATAATATATGTATATGGAAGCGAGATATAGGCGGAAAACCGCCTCGACCGGCGCGCGTCCAGGGTATTGTTTCGATACTCGGCACTCGGGGCGCCCCGTGCTCGCCAGAGATCTCGACTATCGATCGGGCGATTCGCACGCGACCGGGGCCTCTTCTTCTTCTTCTTCTTCCGGGTACCCCGCCCGGTGGTGGACGTCGATCGCCCTCGGCGACAAATCTCGGTTGAGATCCCGCACGAACGCTCACGTGTACACCGTGGCCGGCACGTACGCGAATCGGTGGCGTGGTCGATCTTAGGAGCGTAACGCACGTGTGTTGCCGGACCGATCCACGTGCATCGGCCTGCGCTGCACGTGTGCGACGTGCCTCGTATGCGTGGGATGTGCGCGAATGCTCATTGCGTGCGCGGGATCGTCGGGATGGAAGAGGAGCCGCGATACGGATAGAAGCGCTTATTTCGCTTGCGACGTGGAGCTTGGGGCTGTTGGGCGTAATGTGGAATTGCAGTCGAAGAGAGATATGAGGGAAGGAAGGTGGCGGTGTGCGACGCTTGGTGGTAGAGTTGACTGAACCGATAAATAATAATCGATCGGACGGAATAGATCTCGGATCTGAGTCATCTCGAATCTCCGCCCGAGGGGCTTTTCAGGCCTTTTTTTCCCCGCGCAACACACCCTTTCTATACGTCTTTCACTCTCGTTGTAAAAAGTGCGGGTTGTGTAGCGCAACGCGTTTTGAAAAAGGATCGCTACGACTACAAGTTATAAAATAGTGAAAGGACCCCGGCGAAAGCAATGAGATCGGCTCTTTTTTTTTTTCTCTTTGTCGCGTGACGAATTCGCGCCACGCGTGGATAACGCGCTGGAACCGCTACGTCGGTTGGCCACGACACTTTATCGATGCCGAAAGCTTCTGTTGGAAAGGCGAACATCCCGCCTCTTTTCTTGCAGCTCGCCGTCGATCCCGTCGCAATTGACGATTTTGCTAGCGCGATTACGATGGGAAAAGAAGAATCTTTGGTAAAACGGTCGGTGCAATTTGCCTACGTTCTCACGAAACAGTCGCTTTCTCGAAAATACTCATTGATGAGAGATTGCAATCGCGTCTAGTTCCTTTGTCAAACATTCCGAGCATCGATGAGAGATTTTCTTTAAATTTACCGATGAAAATTGAACAAGAAAGAAACAACAATAGAATGGAAAATCTTTTTATTCACGTGCGATAAAAAGTTTTTCAGATTTTTCAATTTAAGCAATATGAGAGGAAATTGAATTTAGACAACACGAACTGATATCAGGCATATGATTGTTGAATAAGATTAGATTGCATCAGGGGAGATAACGTTGCTGTTCGGATCGAGTGCTTCCTATTCGCGGCCGATAAATCGGAATAACAGAAATGATGGACAAGCCGAGGCCTGGCACCTCCTTCCTGGAGGCCCGGGCGATATATAGCGCGATCATAGGCTATGCGTATCGCGGCGAACGAAGGCGAGCAAAGTCGGTCATCATCCACGAATCCAGTTACTCCGTGGCGCGTCGACCGGCAATCGATTCGTCTCCGTCGGGCATAACCGATCTGCTCGAGTATCGGGGCTTTTCTGCATTTAGGCGCGTCGGCGTTTCACCTGCCGGTGCACTTGTGCCCGAGCGAGAACGGACGAGCGCGACCTTCCTCATACTTATATTCTGAACGTTTATGAATGAGACGCCTCAGAAATGTTTCTTTCTCTCTCACGATCCGCAAATAATCGCGACAACAGGTCTCGTCCGAGATACGCGCGACGCGTCTTCCCTCGTTTTTTCTTTCACGCCGTGTTTGATTTTATTTTACCTCTCATTTTCCTTCCGTGCTCCATTCTGTCGATAGAAGAATCGAGGATACAGGTGGATAGATCGATATTAGTTTCGTAGACGATCGAGGGGGATCCAGTTCAGGGAGGAGAGAGGGGAGCGAGAAAGCCGATTATGGCAGAGGTGGACGAGTAACAAAAAGCGAGCGACGAACGACTGCGGTGGACGACTTTCCCATGAAAGGGGGATGGAGGACGCGGGGGCAGGATGTGCCAGGACCAATCAATTGTACACGCCGGTCTCCTTCTTCTTTCTCCCGCTCCTCCGCTTCTCGCTCATCGCTATACATCTCTCTCTCTCTCTCTCTCTCTCTTTCTTTCTCTTAGCTGTGATTTCTTTTTCTGTATCGGAACCGCTGTTTTCCTAGCGGCCGCTTTTCTGCAATCGATCGCCGCCTACACCGAGCCTGTATCACGTCTTTCCCAGATTATTTCACGCTTGCGAATGTACATCGATCTTACGCCTTTGGGTATACCGATCTTCGGCTTCTTCTCGTTCGAACTCCGCGATACTGACGTCTCGCTAATGAACTTCTGTAACGAATGTGTATCCATGCTCGATGATACGCCAACCGTTTTAATCAAAGAGAACAACTGCTGAGAGTCGATTCGCGCGCAAGCTGCAGTGTTGAACTATTATAAGGAAGGGACCAGTAGTTTTTTTACGATGAGTCAGTGAACTTATTTATCTTGTGGGAGCTATTTGAACGCTTTGTATTCCGCGCACAGAGCCACTTTGCCGCCTGCTTTCCCGGCTGAAGATCGTGAAAGTGTAAGAAATCGCGCGACGACGACGACGACGACGGTTGGTTATCGATCGACGATCGGGAAAAATGCAAGGTGGCATGCGGCGGCGTGGACCTTCACCGACTACAACGGGAACAGCAGCAGCGCTCAGGGCGGACTGACAATTGGAGAGGGGCTGGCAAGTTACAATAGACTCGCTTCGTAGCGTCGTGATCTTTTAAGCGCCACGCGAATCTCGCTCATGTCAAACAAAAGACAAAGAGAGAGAAAGAGATGTGCTGGCAGTCGAACCAATGTGATTTCTATCACGCACGCGTATGCTCGCAAAGCCGTAGGTCTCTCGACCCCCCCTTAGATAGATTTGAAATAATCATCACACGCGAAGAAAACAATGATCATAAGTTAGTTAAATAATTAATGAGATTTGTTTATATCTTTTTTTTTTTTTCAACTCTCTTCGGCTCTCTTTAATAGTTTCGTTCGCTTATTAATCCCGAGGAAAGGTGTAAAAGTTTTTGCCAGTAAAACTTCAAAGTGTGTGGAGTCGTAAGAATTTGATATATCTTTACCGCACCTAGCCTGGTATGCTGTCGCCCCGAGTATTTCGAACGATAAGCCCGGACGGCAGGAAACGATTGCACGAATCAAATCGATACATTTTATCCCCGAGCGGGATTTTGTAACGCTCTCAATCTCGCTCGCGATGTTAACGCGAACGCAAGTGGAAGCTGTAAATTTCATTAAAGACCGTACTTACGTAATATTTATGTACAAATGTTTCTTGATGTCCGCGAAATTCCTGCTGTAATTTTCATCCGAGATTGTCTCGGGACGCGCCTTCCAAAGATTGAAGCGATATATAATACTTTTATATGTACGTTTAATATCTTCCTTCGTATCCATCTTCGTAGAACATCGCTGCTTATTAGCTACTTTTAGCGGCTGTTACGCGTGTCAATCCCCGTGATATCATTCGCTCGCATTACGCTCGTCGAGTCGCGCTCTCGCGCACTCGGCATGCGGTCGCATTCCGATGCAGGTGCGCGTGCATTCATCCAGGACATCCGAGGACACGATCGTCGAAGGAAGGAAGGAACTAGTCTCCTCTCGAGGGAGGAATATATGTGCGCGACGTTACAGTTAGGCTAGTGTATACAATTCAGTCGATTATATACCTGATCGCGAACTATTGCGGCATTGTCGTGACTATCTAGAGAAAGAGAGAAAGAGAGAGAGAGAGAGAGAGAGAGACAAGTCGCACAATGAATTTATCGATTATACGACTTGGTTCTCGTACCAGTTTACCGTTAACGCGCGTGGAGGAGCTTTGTTAAAAATCGTGCACGCCTCGACATCTACATGACCGAGACGAAAGGCGCTTTCTTACGGACGAAGGAAGTTGTATTCTGGACCGAATGTCACTTGAACAACAATCAATAGAAAGACAGATATAAATGAATAGAAAATGAATTTTATATAAGAATTATTAGCGATAAATTACACAGAGGCATTAACTTATAAAACACTCTTTTCAATGATATTAGACGGAAATTTTTATTAAATCTTTTTAATAAAAGTTTGAAAAATATACAGAACGAAAAAGTATTTAAATGCATATGAGAAATAAAAAAAGTAGCCTCAAAAATTATAAATGATATTAAATGATAAAAATGATATATATAATACACACAAAGAATTATATCTTTATTTGAAAATTAATATCACGAAATATTACAGAAATATTAAATAAAATTAAATATATAAAGATAATTAAAAAATTAATCAATAATGAAATTATAGTACCAATAGCATATCCGCTCTGCATTATCCCAAAAAAATAAGAAAAGACAATACGAGATCAGAGAGTGCATTGACACAAGAGACGCACTTTCCGCGCACTGTGATCGAAATTACTCAGCACCGTGTGGAATTTCTCTCTGCGGCCTGGGTCGGCTTTTCTATATTCACGCACGATCGTCGCATCAGCTTGACCGCTCTCTGGCTCGAATCGAGTATCTCGCGTGCGACGCGCCGCTGAATAAGATAAAAGACTAAAGGAAAGAAAAAAAAAAGGGGCGGTCATGCCGCGCTCATCTCTACGTCGCGCATTAATTCCAACTTCCCCTTTTGCCGCCTTCGCGTCATAATTGTGATCGCGATCACCTCTCCGAGATCATCTACGTCTCTCCCAATTGCCTTTCCCCCTGTCCCCCGTCTCTATAAGCAATCTCGATCGAGAGTGAGCGAGACGACCGTTAGAACCGGTCATTACGCGGCTAGATGGCCGATTCGATAGACGATTGACTTTGTAATTATCAAAAGGCGGCCACGATTAAGGGCCGGCCAAGCTGATTGATGGACGTGCGTAACCGTACACACAGTACCGATTGACGCCTTTTTGCCTTTGTGCACGCGCGCGCTGCTATTAGCGCTTAGCGCTTCTAATGATCGGGAATTACGCGCGGATCGATGATATCGTCCTGTTGCGAATCGGAGGAAAGTGAGCGCGATATTGCCTGTCTCGGTGACGGCGGTTTCGCCGGCAATCCATTTCTTACATTATAACGAGACACGCTGGAAACGCATATTGTAATTTTAGTGATCTGATATAATCTGAGACTTACGAAGCATAATGTGAATGACGTCATGGAAATAGCATTGCGCTTATTTCATTTTTCATAATTATATAGTTCAATATAAAAAAAAAATATTATTACTAAATTTTTTATCTTGTAAATGCCAATCGGTTTGAACCCAAAAATAATAGAAATATTCGAGAAAAAGGCATGGCCACGCTCTCGCGGTGAAAATATCGCAAAATAGAGATATTTCGAAGTCAAAGAGAATCGATAAGATTCTCGGAGGAGTGGATAATCACGGCAACCGGTATTTATATAGGAAATGTAGATGTAATGGTGTCGAGATACCGGGACCCGGAGACGGACGGTAGGTGGACGGGACGCCGGCGTTACCAGATGCGGCGGCTGATCGTCCGCTTCGATGGCGGTGGGACGTAACCGCCGTTACCTGTTTTACCTGCTCTCTTACAGTACTCTCTACGGTGTGCTGCATGACGGGGCCCCAAGGGAGCCCCCGACCTACGGGATTAGCCCGACGGCGGCACGTGCCGACCACAGGTGGCTCTTTAAAACTCACTTTATCCGCCTCCTTCGCGGTCGCTCTCTCACCTCACGATGGAAAACCGGAATCGGAAGCCGCCGACGCGCCAAGAGACGAGATCGGCTCAAGTTGTCGTTTATCCCTCGATTAGAGCCGCCATCCCGACATTACGAATGTAGAGCGTACGCAGTGAAATAAAAGCGGCAAGAATTCAAAGTAGCACGCGGCAAATATATCTATATCTGCAGTCAGGTATAATCGCGCGCGATATAATTACGCTCCTCCGCGCGATTTCCTGTTGCGTTTTTCTTCTTACGCTTCTTATTCTACACTATCCTCTGTTGACAGATGCAACGTTACGTCTCGGATTAAACGGCTTTTCGCGAGATAAACGATACGTCGGCGCGCTCAGGAAAGAAGAACATAACTATTTCAGCTTAAAATAGTCTTCCGGCGAGCTTTATAAATTAGAATTGAACATTATTGAGTACTGTTAAACGTTCGGCAGGATGCCGGCCGACAGTATTCTACGATACAGAATGTTTCTCGATATGTCATCCCCCTCCCCTCCCTCTTCTCCTTTCCTGTCTCCCTGCTGCCAGGAACAGGGAAACGGTACACACTCGGCAGATCGTTCACGGTTCTGAATTCAAGGTTGGACACACAGCTAATTGCAATAAATATCTCGCACGGACGCACTCAACCTCAACTGTATGAGGAATAACGTGTCGGATATATATCGGTACCCGGTTTTCTTCCTTCGAAAGCTTGTATATCCCGCCTCCGGGATCGTATATATTCCGCGGGACAGCCGCGCGCAACGAGCAACGAGCTGCTACTTTATTACAGGTGACTCCGCCGGTACTCACTTATATCTCCTCCGGTGTCCGCCTTTGCGGCGGAAAATTGGAATCGCGCGATTCTCGCGAGGAGCCGAACCAATCAGGCGGGCTCTCGATTCTCGTCCAAGTCCCTGGAAACAGGGATCCGATGCTTTCTCACGTGTAAGCGGGGTAATATCCCCCTTTATATCTCTCTAATGTCTTACCGTTATGCGCTCGTATTATTTAAAGGCGAATTTATCGGCGAGTCTACTCCGCGCGCGGTAGATTTCTTCGTTCAATTAATACAACATCCAATATACTCGCGATTTTATCTCCACTCCGTGCGCACGAGCGTTGATGCCTACAACATAGTGTTACGAAACTAGCGCGTAAAGCTTATTTTCGGAATTTTATTTATATATATTTTCTTCTTTTTTTATATTACTGCGATTTTTATTATGATTTTATTTCGACTCGATAGTAATTAATTATCGATAGTAATAATATTACTCGAAGATAATGATATACGCGACAATTTGCAGTCGCTCCTGCCAGGTCCTCAAAAATGTCAATTTTCCTACCATCGCGGATGTATTCTTCTCTCATTTGTCCCCGTCTCCTTTTCTTTTTCGTTCTATCTCTCTCGCGGTCCGCGATTACGACCCTTGAAATTGCAGTGTATTGCATACATATAAGAGAGGTCGAGTCCGCGCAAAGCAAAAAAACAGTATCCCCGCGCTCACCTGTTACACACCCACGCCGCATACGGCGGCGACGGATATCGAGGCATTCGCGCACGTACGGACACGCAAGGGAGCACGTTAATGGCACGTGCCACAGGTGGTTCTTCGAAAGTCACTTATCCACGAAAGCCGCACGTCTCTTTTCCCTTTTACTCGGTCGGCCGTTCTCGCGCAACTTATATTTATCTACATACGTTCCTCTCCGTGACAGTGCCCCGGCCGCCGCCGCCGACGCCGACGACGAAGCGAACTGAAATTATTTGACCCGAGCCTGCGTGCATGGCAGACAAACCGCCGCTGTCAGACACGCGGCCGATACAGAGCCGGGAGAGTGTAAACGGGCTCTCGCCCGTTGTAGGTACCTCACGTGGGTTGTGTTCTCTCGCTATGCTCCAGTAGGCTCGGCAATTTTTGTTCATTAACAGGACACCGCGCCCGTTGTGCCGCGAGATTGTTGTCGATCGCCGTATCAGCAACTGATAAGGCGATGCTTTTACGATTGGCTTTCGATAAATCTTGGAGAAAGAAGGAAAGAAACAGATAGATTGATAGATACCTTAATAAACTATGATGTGGAATGATTTTTTTTAACTATTATTAAGTACACATAAGATACAAGCAATAATTACACATTACAAAAAAAAAGAAAAGAAAAAAAAGTATAAGAAAGAAGAAAAAAAGAAATTTACACATTTACGTATACTGTAATAGCGCTAGATGTTTAGAATGAAGTAATATGAGATGAAAAAATAAAGATAAACTTAGCATGCACTTTACATACTAATTAAACATACTAATTAACAGTTTATAAAGAAAAAAGATATTAATTTTCAATTAATTAAATGACTCAAATAACAAAGATTTAAATTTTGAAAGAAACAATGATTGATATCAATTATTAAAAAATATCTGTAGGATGATTTTGTAAATTGTTACAATATATATATATATATATATATATATATATATATATATATATATATATATATAAATCGTTCGAACGATTTATATATATATATATAAATCGTTCAAAATTATATTTTTTTACATAAATCTTTCTGATAGCAAAAATTGTCTAATATTCTGAAGATGACACTAGTTTAGAAAAAAGGAAAAATGTAGTATAAAGGGGAAACATTTTCCGTATATAATTTTCAATCCATTTATATGATTATAGTATGGTGAAAGAGAAACAGAGCGAGGTGAACACACACACACACAATCGAAATTTACTACATACTGAAAAAAAGTTTCTTAGGAGAAGCGGTTAATTGGCAATAAAATTTCGCGCTTTATCCGTCGTGGATAATAACATTCGTATAGGACGTGTAGGTGTATTGCGGCTGACCGATGTTTACGAGACGTGCTATATTCATGTATGTAGATATATGCTCTTGTGTGCGATTTGCTAATATATATATATATATATACCGCCCGCTCGTGCGGCGACCAAGTACGGGTAATGAGGTTAATAAACGAGAAAGAAAGAGGGATACTCTTGTTGCTTGAAAACTAGATCTGATCATCTGTTAGATCAATATAAAATTTATATATTCCTAAATCTTGTCATATTGAAAAAATTTTTTAAAATTGCATACTCAACATATCGATATAAAGGTACTATAAAAAAATGTATTCAAATGTAAAATTATTTAATATCCAGCCTAAATATTGAATTTAAAAAATCTTGAAATTTTTAATTGTCAAAAAATTCTCTTGTTATCAATCCCATTACATTTTTTCACTAGTTACATTAGTAATACGATTTATTTATACTCTTCCTCCCTTATCCGAACAAAATTTGATTTTGACGTATGACAACTCATCATAATATCACATTATTATTTGCCTCATAGTGTTGTTTCTCTGATTGCTGTCATTGCAACGAGCGGCAACCACGTTTCGTTATTCAGTTGGAAATTTATACATTCGTATGCGAGAAATTGTTCGCGCATAAAAAAAGAATTCGAACGATATGACGGGAAATTAATCAATCGAAGTCCAATCACGTCGATTTTTACTTTTGCTCTCAATGGCGTTGCGAGAACGAGCGGGATGGACG
The DNA here is from genome assembly GCF_021464435.1 of Cataglyphis hispanica. Lineage (NCBI taxonomy): Eukaryota > Metazoa > Arthropoda > Insecta > Hymenoptera > Formicidae > Cataglyphis > Cataglyphis hispanica. Next base: position 16,289,013 of record NC_065954.1, on the reverse strand, counting down.
GACGGTGGCTGCCTATGTCAAATCGCGTCCACGAGAGATGGACCTCGTCGTGAATATTCAAAAGGCATTCATAAAGCGCGGTGCACGAGATACCTACGAGATAGTTGAGCTTTTGTTGTCGGGTATTGAATAGAATACACGTCTTACAATATCATAAACTTTCGCGTTCTATCAGCGTCAGATATCAGCGTGAGAAAGAATGCTTTCGCAGATCCGTGAGGAGGATCGCGAGAGACTTTCCGGGACATTTCGCATCTTTGATCCGCGAATTAGATTAATAACATGACGATTGCTCCGCGAAAACTCGACCGCTCGGATAGTTCTGGATAGTTGATGTACATGCCGGCCGCTTCTTAAGATTCCGCCGTGGATTCCTGGCGGGACCGTTCGTTTATGGACCGAGAAGTTGCATGATGCATTGATGGTTTTCGCGTGAGAGTCCAAAGCGGAGAGCGCGAACACGCGCCATCCCGTCACAAAGATGAGCACGCACACAAAGTAGAGATGCTTGTACGCACCTATGATACGTCTCTTCTGCTTCTTCTTCGTAGGTGCGCGCTTACGAAGGGAGAGAAAGAAAAAAGAAAGAGAAGCGCGGCCAAAGTTGTGCTCCGCGCTCGAGCAATTCCTTGATGCATATTGTCACGCGTTGTTAAGCCCTGAGAGCACCGGCCATTACTGGCCAGGGAGGGAATCGACGCTGATGCGAAGAACGGTGCGGACAGAAGGTGCGGACGGTAGCTACGTATTTCGTCGGCTATATAGCTCCCTTCGATCAATTGGACTTCCTCATTACTGTTTAACACGTAATAAGTTTATGTCTTTTCGTTTTTCTTCTTTGCTAATTAAATAATATATAATAATATATAAAATATAAAATAAAAATATAATATATAAAATATATATATATATATATATATATATATATATATATATAATATTATAAACATTAAGATATTAAATATAACATCATATAATAATATATGTTGTGTAAATTTGTATAAAAACAATTTTTAATATTTCTCTCTCTCTCTCTTATTAAAGATAGCTATTTTATTTCAAACTATTTTATTTTATAATTCTCTAACGACATTTTCTAACTAAACTGGTCGCTCGTCGGATGCATGTTATAATTGAAAGAGGGTTCAAACAGATCGATGGCCAGTTATTTATCTCCGCTGGGTCATCTTCGCGATCCCGACCACACGCAAGCTGCACGTCGATCGCGAACCTGCCTACGAACGATCCGCTTTCATTGCTCGGCGCGACGTTTTCTGCGTCAGTTACTTTTGTCCTTAAGATATGCAAAGTAACCAACGTGCGGTCCGGTCCCCCGCGGCACGGGGCCCCCGGCAATAGGGGTCCAGTTAGCAAAGTACGCGGGCTGTAAACAAACGGTTTTAGCTAGTGCGTAGACACCGCGCTGGTGGCCGACTCCCACGGTTCATAGGGACGAGTATCTCCTGGTCTTTACGCATACTTTGGCCGTCCACGACTCACCCATTTTGCTTTACTTAAGGGCACTAAGTTGCTAACCGTTGCGTCTCTCTCTCTCGCCTACTCGTCGAACGATCATCCGCCTGTTATCTGACGTTTATTCGGCGCGATGTACCTTCGTTACATTCCAGCCTCCATCAGGAGCAGCAATGTTGATAACGCAAGTTCCCGAAAGGAGCGAGCTCCGATTAGGAAACTGCGATACTAAACAATCACATCTCTCGCGCTTTCAATCCCGATAAGTTGAAGACGGGATTTTCTTACCGTTGGAAAATAAAGAGTGCAATTTTTCATTAGATTAAAATTGACATTCGTGATCTTCTTGTCGAATTTAATCGCGGTAAACGATTTAGCCAAATGACTCTGCGAGAGAAATACTTTAAAGAGGTTACTTGACAAAATTTCTCTAATATAAATGAAATAAAACGATGCTTGTTTTCTACACACGCTTTTAAATTTTACAATATATAAATCATCTTGTGACTTTGTATAAATTTATTATTTTAAAAATAATGAAACAATGTTTCATTGGCGGAGACTCGCGCTTAAAAATGACCGACTTCCTCACGCAAATTAGAGCCTGTCGAGGCATTTTAATCGTCAACGGAGATACTAAGCACCGCCTGCTGCGGTGGACAGTCGTTGACCGCAGACTCGGTAACCGTTCTCGAGTCTCACTCCCACGCGTTATGAGATCCGCGCGTTTCGCGATCTAAAACGGTAGAACGCGAGAGCAGTTTTAAATTTCACGGATGGTCGCCCGATGACGATTGGTGTGTCTGCCCACGGTTATTCTTGACTCCTTGCTCTCTCTTTCTCTCTTCCCCCTCTGCGGGATGGCGTAATGGATCCCGCAGAAATACGAAGAAGCCACATTAATTTTTTTTTTTTATATTAACTTCGAACATTTGTATTATACATTCACGAAATGCGACGAGCACTGAACGGAAGATGGACGTGAATATTTCGATGCTTTGATCGAAGTGTTCCCATGAAGATATCGCTATTTTAATTATGAATAAAATTTAAGAATGAATAACATTACAGATTAATTTGATATAAGTATTTTATGATAAAGGAAACATATTAAACATATCGATAAAAAAGTCTGACAAACGGATTGTTGCAATCTAAGACAATAAATTTATCATATTTTCCTTCGCCGTCGATGCGCTCTTTCTTTTCTATCGTACAGCTACTTTGAGTTGCGCATCGCGAGGATTTGTAATCGCGTCCGGACCTAGACAATGCTCTCGCTGCGTCAAAGAGATGGGAAGAGAACGGTCCTCCTATAGTAGATGAACGTTGCCGACAGCGTGGACGAAATTACGCTTCATTCATTCTTTCATTCATTCGAGTGCGATCTCACCTTCCAACTTAGAGCGATGTGTCGTTCTTCGCGGAGGCCTCTCTCGATGTAATAAGCAAAAAAGGCATCACTCGGCCAGATCATTACGTAGAGAGGAACGAAGAAATTATCAACTCGACGCGTAAAAAGCGTGGCGAAGGCAATCCCATTGCGGCTGGGACCGCCGAGTCCTTATTTTTGTGATCCGGCCAGCCGCGTGGAGCTCGATAGGAGAGGGGTACGCCTAGATCAGGATCTCGGGATCTTTGTCTACGGTATTCTTGCACCATTGATTCGACTCTGCGAGTCATTGACCGAAAATCCATCTGCAACGAATCGTGCTTAGGGAACGTTAAATCTTTTCCCTCGCGAGAGAAAATCGGTCATTTTTTTTTTGTCTTTTCTCTTTCTCTCTTTTTTAGATTATTAATCGAATTTCTTAATTTGTTTTTTTTTCCAGAAGGCGACGAGGAGTTGTACGGACGCCTCGTCCAACTCGGCGAGGTATTGTCCGAGATAGAGGAAGGAGGTGGCGGGAGGAGAGGGTTGGAAGAAGGGTGGCGTGCTATGATCAGCATGGAGCTTCCGGCACACGCGACGCAGCATGGTGCTCTACACCTGGGGGTCGGAGTCGGGATCAATCCAGGTGACCCTGCCGGAAGTGCCCTGGCCGCCATTCATCCGCATCCCCAAGACTCTTTAGCCCTCCACCATCATAATCACGGCGCTGCGACACCCGGAGGTATGCATGAGGACTCCAAGAAAAAACGTATGTTTCTTCTTACGAATCCATTTTCTTTTATTTACGTAGAACGTAAAGACGATTGTCGCAGGAGACCAGTCGAGAGAAGCGAGAAATTTTATTTTTAATCGTACAGAAATTGTTCTTCCCATAAATAAAACGACTCTTTCCTGCGATAATCAATTTATCAATAGTAATTACATTTTTTCTGATTGAAAATAAAACGCTTCATTGCATTGTCGACACAAATTCTTGATGACCCGTTGCGATATATAAATGACTCTACCTTTCGATGATTACTCATATTGTTTCGAGAACGAGACAATGTACGCGACGATGGCAATGGCGAGGTAGGTGCACAGTCGACAAGAATGTCGCGGTCGCAAAAAAGGGCAGGCACGTGCCACGCGAAATACCGGCGATAAA
>NC_065954.1:10642500-10725000 GCF_021464435.1 Cataglyphis hispanica | reverse complement strand
ACTGCGATGTGTCCACGCAGTGAGCGATATATATATATAGTGATTGTGAAATTAATATAAAACTAATAAAGATGATATGAGTTTATAAGGAACAGGTTGCCTCAGGGTTTTCCATAAAGTCTTCTTGGCCGTCTAATTACAATATTAACGAAATGTTAATTTGCTAACGACTCATCGAAAACGAGCAAAAGGCGAAGAAAGATGACTTATTATTCATATAAAAGATTTCTGAAACTTTCTCGTTAGAAAAAAACAAGTTTTGAGGTTTGAACGCATTCCCTTAAGTGGAGGAATATAGCGAAATATTTATTTAAAGAGAATATTTCTTATAAATGACTTTTACTATCATGAGAGAGAGATGCGTATAATTAAACAGAAACAAATTATAATTGATATAATTAATAATGCACATTTGATAATGACCAAATATTTTAATTTGTTATTTTTTTAAATTTTAAAAATTCACAAATTCGATTATTTACAAAGATTTTCTTTTTTACATTGCAATATATCAATGTTCTTAGCAGTACCTATTTATAAAGATTTGTGATTAATAACACAGGTCGACAAAAAAAATTTTTCTCAAGTAACTCTAATCAGAGTAGATCCAAATTGCTCCATCATGTCAAGTTTTGAAGTTATTGTTGATTATTTATCTTAAAATTCAAAACAACTTTAAAATCTTTCGTCGACCTGGGAAAAAATTTTTTAATAAATAATTTTAATTAGAATAAATGTTTCTTATAGATTTTTGATCACAAAAACAATGCCGCAAACCAAATTGTTCCAAAGTTATTTTGAATTTAAAAAGAAAGCTGATTTCTCTTAAAAAATTAAAAAAAATTTTAAAACCTGACATGCAGCAATTTGGTTTGCGGCATTGTTTTATATTTATATTATACATATAATACATATACATATAAGTACTAAATATATATATATATATATATATATATATATATATATATATATATATATATATATATATATATATATATATATATATATAATATTATATATAATATAATATTATATATAATATATATATATATATATATATATATATATATATAATATTAATTTATAAGACACGGAATTCTTCTATGTTATCTTCTATATGGCATCTTTCTTTCCTTATTGGGCTATAAAAGATTACAATACTAATGATTATAATTAAAAATTTTGAACTTTAAACTTTGTTGTAAACTCAGGGACTTATTTTGTAACTTTTAATGATGTCATTATATGTCATTGTGCAACTAAAACGTATCGAAAAACAGCTGCGCAATGACACCTAACGATATCATATTAAAAGTTACAAAATAAGCCCTTTAACGATAAATCATTTACATGTAATCATTATTGATGTCACATTCGCTATTTACAAATCGATGAACGAATATTTTAAAACAGAAGCGATATAATTCTTATTGTTAACCATATTTTTATTTTACATACAACTCAAATTACAAATGAATATACATAGGTTTGAGAAAAACCTACATCAAAAAAGCTGTAAAAAATAATTGAATAAATCAGAAACTACATAAATATTTAGTGTTTTTTAAATAATAAATATGAAAATCGAAGAATTATACAATATTATTACGATAATTAAACATTTATTTAAGACACTTATAAAATATTATTTTGATTATGTATAATGTTTAGGAAAGGTATAGAAGTATGGTTTGTTATTGTGAAATATTTAATCCGAAATATTATGAATATTTTATTTGTTGTTTTTTATTTACGCCAATGGTCAATACGTGTACGATGAGTATACGAAAGCTTTCGTTCTGCTATTCTTCGAATATTTTAAGGTTCACAAATTCGATTTTCGTAAAAGTCTTTCTTTCTTATATTGCAGTGTATCGATGTCACTAACAATATTTATAAGGATCAGTTAAGAATTGTTGGTTCAACAAATTGTTTGTGATTGCCCGATGAGATACATGTGATAAATACTCAATGATTAATTCGATTGGATTGTTGATAAAAATACGTGTTATTAATACATTTAAGCACATTTAAGGACTTTGATAATAAATGATGATAATAATTGTGGCAATATGCACGTTTGATGATGATGTAATCAAATTCAGCTGCAGATACGCGTGATAATGCATTGCATTAGTTCGCACACAAATGCGCAATTAACTATATTAATGTTGTCCAGTTTGCGTTATATGCAAAATTTTTTATTATATCGAAATGTATATATATTTTGAAATATCATGAATTTTCGTTATTAAAAAATTATTAAGTAATGAAAGCGTAATAAAGCTTATGAATCGAGATAGAGCATGATCCAAATATTTTTTCGAGAAAAAGATTGAAAGGAGAACGAAAAGTTAAGATATTATAATGCATTATATTTGTTTAATTAATATATATTTGATACATTTCTGATAATTTCAACCGATTTTGGAAATCTATGGCAAATGCAGCAAATACGTATTGCATACTTTATTGCAATACTTCTCTAATAATTAATCTCTAATCCGAAATTGTGCCTAGAATTATACATTTATAACAAAATTGTTTCTAAAATTATTCAAACGCGCTGAAGAAACGAAAAAAATATCTTGACTGAAAAAAAAGAATGAATTGTAAAACTGAGAACTTTGTGAACTCTAGAAAGATTTTAAAAAATTTTACTTTGTATGAAAATAAGAAAAACTTTTATAGAATATTAATTTTTAAAAAAATATACAAGATTTTGTGGTGGCGTAATATATATTTTACATTTTTTATTAATTTATTAATTTATTAATTTTTTTTTAAGAAGGTTTTTTTAAAATCATTGATGGATTGTAACGCTGTTCGGATTAGCAGCGAACTAGTTTATCTTTATGCTTAATTATCGCATTAGTTTTCGCTCAATTATTTTGAAAAATAGCTTATTATAGTAAATTTTTGTAACTCAAAAAAGATAGCGAAATTCGTATAAAGTAACATTTGCACAATTATGTGTACATGAAAACTTATTTTTTTTGTGATTTAGAATGCGAAATCTATGATAAACAACGCATCTAATTTTTTTTAACAATAAAAATGTTTTAAACAATATTTCGTAATTATACCATAAGGAAATTTATTTCTTCTTTATTTTATGAATTATGTAATAAATAAAAACATAAAAAAATGATTTGATCATTTGAATTAATTAAAAACGTTCTTATAAGAAAAGAAATTACTTTTTATTGTTAAAGCTTGATATTGAAAAATAAGCAACAAAATGAAAATTTTATTTGAAATACGACATTTCTACATAATTACTATTTTTATAAATATTTAATATTTTTATATAATTATATTGATATAGTTTTTTTTCTATGACAGTTAGCCAATAAGCGCTACCATTGGTGCTGCGCATTCTATGATTCTCATTGTATTCTCATGGTTGTTTCTTCCAGGTACATTTCCTGAAATTACAGATATTCTATTATGTTTTATCTCACAAGTTATTGCACTTTCAATGTATGCTACATTAACACATTAAAGATTATAATATAGTAATTTTTTGGTATTACATATAAAATTATATATTATATATTTCTCTATATATAATTGAATAATAATAATAATATACGTATACAATGTTGATTACCACGATTGAAACAAGATTCAAATTGGTTTTGCGCTTGTCTCAATTTATTTGGATCGGAGATGAAATCCCCTAAATGCCTTAAAGTCCCATACTTATTTAGCATACCCAGCTCGTTTATCTATAATCAATAAGATATATACACATATATACAGAATGTCCCATATATCCCGTATCACATCTCGTGTGCAGATAGAGCAGATGAAACCGAGAAGAAAAGTCCTTTACCATTTTGCGATTTTCATAACAATTATTGAGAAATTAATTAAAAAAGATACTTTATAGTATCTTTGTAATTTAACCACGTATTCTTAGGAAAAACATTAAATCAATATTGAAATATATCGAAATTCTCTTTTTTCCGTGATGCCGATTGGTTCGTTTGTTATTTGCACATTTAAATCTGTTTAAACAGACGGTTGTTCAGAGACCTAATAATCAATAATCTTTTGTACGATTTCAAAGATTGCAAATCGCTGTGTGAAAAAAATTATAAATTGCTTAATTTAAATAATTATCTCGTACTAAATGATTATCACACACATAAGTTATGTATAACGTGTTTATATTTATTTATATATAATTGTATAAATGTAAGTGTTATTATAAAACCTTGAGTTTTGACGAAACTTAGGATTTACACGTAAATTCCAAGATTTGTTGTCGACCCGCTCTCATAAAAATATATTATAATATTATATTAATTATTTATATATTATTATAATATACTGTACTTTTATGCATTGATAAAATATTTTTTTTATAAATTTTTGCATTTTTGTGGTTTATCAAATAGTATAAAATATAAAAAAAATTAATGCCGTGCATGTAACATGCATTTTATATTTTAATATTTGTTTAATGCAAAAAATAAAAAAAAAAAAATGAAAATCTATGATTGTATAAAAATTATTTAAATTGTATATAATTAAAGTGTGCTATTTTCATAAGACTGGACTTTCCTTAATTTTCGCTTAATAATACATAATAGAACAACAATTTTTTCTCGTTATCCGTTACGTAAATCTCTGCGATTGGAACGTATTATTTAAGTTAAAGCTAATCTTTAATAAAAAAAGATCAAACGTGAAATATTAATGCTAATTTTATGCTAATAACTAAGGCAGGCAATAATTTACATAATTTTTGTTTTTCATTACTTTGAGATTCAAATACTTTAATTATTATTTACTATTGATTTGATCTTTTTTGTTAATTTTAAAATAATTTTCTTATGTGTAAATATACATACCAAACCGTTTCGACGCAATACACATTCAAGCACATTAGGACTAGGTTGATCTGTAAAACATACAAGTTATAAGTGATATAATATATGCATATATTACTTAATATATAGTTTGTGTAACAATTATGTTTATAAATGAAATATATATATAAACTCGAATACACATCGCTTATGTAACGTTGTATCTTTTTCAAAGTATCTTTTTTCGTGGCTGAACATTTATTGCAATAATTAATAATTAATTTCACCATCAGAAGCACTCTAGAAATTGTTCTATTAAAATATCATTGAGGATATCGATCGAAATGTTTTTTTTTCGATAAAATAAATATTTACACTACGTTGAAGTGACGGCACACGATATTATTTTTTTCTTTTGTTCTTTTGATACTTATAATAATTAGAATTTGAATGAATCGATGATTAAGATGGATCACACTTCGAAGTTTTAAAAAACGAGATTAATAGCATTTATTTTGTAAGTTTTATACACACATCATTCGTGCATTCAATATTTTGATTGTATTTAATTTATTTGGTTGAAAAATAAAAAGAATTTTAGTCATTTTTATGATTTATTAAAATTTCACAATTGTGTAATTTAATTTTTATCTCATTCAACAGATGCGACAAATTTTTTTTATCCACTTAGCATATGCTAATATGCATTAAATTGTAATATGCAACACTCACTGGGCAAATGTAATTGGTTAGCGCAGTTTGTCATCTCCGAATAGAATATCTGTACTTTTTGAACGTTGGCAGTATAGACGATAGTCTAGAAAAAATGTAAAGGAAAATCAATTGAATGTCCAGTATAAAGAAATAATTCTATTTTGAGAAGTAATTAAATATAATTGCGATAGCCATAGTTTTCTTAATGTTGCACAACATTATCGATGACATTATTGACATCAAATTTGCAATTCGCAAATGATTTAACGAAAAGATCAAAACAGCAGCGAGATTTATTGTTAATCATATTTGTATTTTATACATAGTTCAAATGAATTACAAATGAATGTATATAGATTGAGAAAAATTTATGTAAAAAAGACTTTAAAAAGAGATAATTGTTTAATAAATATGTGCATATTAGTTTTTAAAATAATTATTTAACAAATTAGTTTATTAATTGAATATATTATATTATAAAATATCAAATCAGAAAAACAATAAAAATTATAATATTAAATATAAAAAATGAAAAATTATATAATATTAGGATAATTAAATATTTGTTTAAGACGTTTATAAAATATCGTTACAATTTTATATAATATTTAAGAATGATATAGAAGAGTTCGTTATTGGAATATTTAATTCGAAATATCATGAATATTTTGTTCGTTATTTTTTTACTCACGGTAATGGCCAGTATGTATATGACGAGTATGGAAGTCTTCATCCTGCTATTCTTCGAGTATTTTAAGATTCACAAATTCGATTTTCGCGAAAGTTTTTCTTTCTCACATTGCAGTATCGTCGATGTTGCTAATGGTATTTATAAGAATGAGCTAAAAATTGTTGGCCCAATTGTGATTATCTGATGAGAGAAATGTATGTGATTAATCAAAAATGTTGTTAGTTCGATTGTTAGACTGTTGAGAGAAATACGTGTGATTAGTCGCACGTTTAAGCAGGAGTTGATAATAAATGTGCCAATATGCACGTTCGATGATGTTATAATCAAGTTTAGCTACAGATACATGTGATAATTCGCTGCATCAGCTTGCACACAATGTGCAATCGACTACGATTAATGGTGTTCAGTGTGATTATATGCAAAATTTTGTATTGTACCAAATGTGTGTATATATACTATATTGTGTATATATACTATATTTTATATATATATATATATATATATATATATATATATATATACTTCAAACTATCATAAATATTTCCGTTATTATTGTAAATTATAGTAGGTCACAAAACTGAGTAATAAAGTATAATGTATATGAATTAGAATAAATGATATATGTATTAATATGATATATTTCTGATAATTTTAATCGATTTCGGAATTTAATGGCAAATCTAACAAATACGCTTTGCTGCAATTATTCTTTAGCAATTTTGATAAGATAAGCCGAAATTGTTTTTAGAATTATCCACTTATAACAAAATTTTTTCTAAAATTATTTAAACGCGCTGAAGAAGCGAGAAAAATATTTTCATTGAAAAAAGACAAACTTTAAAAATGAAAATTTTGTAAATTTTAGGAAGATGTAAACAAATTATAGAAGTTATCTTATTATAAGAAATTTTAAGTCCTTTAAAATTATGGAAAAACTTGATAAATATATATATATATATATATATATATATATATATATATATATATATATTAAAATGAATGTATCTATTGAAAATTTGATGCTGTAAAATAATATTGGAGAGTTTAAAGTGAAAACTTTTTATTTAAAGCAATATTTTCCCATAACTATTATTTTTGTATATGTATTAGATATAGCTGTAACTATATACACATTATACAATTATTATAGATATTTTATATGTAGATATATTTTTTTTATGATAATTTTTGTGGCGATTTCTTCTGTTTAGACTAGTTTGTTTAGTAGTTTTTTGTAAGTGTTAATAGCTTGAATCGAATGCATTGTATGGCTGCAAGGGTTTTCTTATCGTTGCTTTCTTCTCGATTTTGTCCTATTAGAAAAAAAAAGTCCATTAGTATCTAACATATTAACATATAATTTTAATATATATCACATTAAAGATTCAATGTAATAATTTACATCACATATATAATAATATATATTGTATACATATAAATATAAATAAAATATATATAATATATATATATATATATTTTTTTTATTTAATTATATATAATATAATATAATGTGTATGTGTGTATGTGTGTGTGTGTGTGTGTGTGTGTGTGTGTTGGTATGTATAATTTTAAAATAGTTGTAAATAAATTAATCATTTAAAAATAATTAGTTAAATAATAAATTAAATAATAAAATAATTAAATTATAATATTATGTACATGAAGATTTTTGTGGAGATATTTATACACATAGGAATCAATGAATCTCTTTCACTAAAAAATGTTAGAGGCTAATATTTCTGAAACTAAAAGAGATATGAAATTCTTATTTTCCAGCAACTGTAACTACAGTGCGAAGTTTCAATTTTATGTCAAATACCCGCTTTGATATCCTGTTTAGTTTCAGAAATATTAGCCTGTAACACTTTTAATGATTTACTCTGCATATAGATAAAGAATATGAAAAATAAAATAAAATATGTCGATTACCGTAATCGATACAAGAAGAAATTTGCTGTAATTGTTGATCGGAAATGATATTATCGAAATATCTTAAAATCTCATCTTTTTTCAGCACACCTTGTTCGTCGATCTAGAATCAATAAAACATTTTATATTTTTGTATAGTGCGATCTATAGTAAATAATTTAATATTTATATATAAAATTTATAAACTGTAAAACTTAATATTTATTTTACACAGAAATATTTAAAAAAATATTTGATTATTTATAAAAAATATTTTATACAAAACATTTAAAATGTATATATTAAAATATACTATTCTCTCGATTTGAACATTAATTTTCCTATAATTACTTCAAGGAAGAAATTTTTTTCTATTATCTGTTACGTCAAATGTAATTTTTACTATTAGAACATGTTATATAAATTTTATTAAAATTTTATAACTAATGATTAAAACAGGCTAATGTTTAATAATTTTTATAATTATTTTTTTTTATTATTTTAAGAGTCGATAACCTTATATATAGTTGTCATTTAATATTCATTTGATAATTCTTTTGATTAATTGGGAATTAATTTTCTACGCATAAATATACATACCAAGGAATTGTTTTCGAACATACACTTGATCACATGGACACTGAGTTCTTCTACAAAACACAAAATCATATAAATGTGACAATATGTAACTTGATATATAGCCAGATGATTAGGAATTTTTTGTAATAACTAAAATACTCATTACTTAAAGGAAGGAGAGTATTGAGGAATGTATTAGACTAATGTTTTAGATAAATGTGAGTTTACAAAATTAAACACAATTGTTTCTATTTTCTACAATATTTAATCTCATTTATACACCTATACTAATATAATTTTTCCTTTAAATATTTTAATATATCAATTTTTTACTTTTTTGAAATAGTATTAAGAAATAAAAGGCACATTTTTATCTCATTTCTATTATCTAATTTATTGTCACGATTGGAAAAAATATCTGTGAACTTAATTTTCGAAAAATGCAACACAATAAAATTTTAAAATATAGAATAATATATAAAATAAAGTTTTAAAATATAAAAAGTGCGATTTTGATTATTACATAAAAAAAAAATTAATTAATTTTTAAAATAGATAATAAATACATTTTTGGTTTAGTTCTATCTAACGTAAATGATTAATTGAAACGATTTTGAAACTGTGAATTCGATTTTCAATTTTATTTGCGATAGACGCGACAAATATTTCGTATCGGTTTAGCATATACTGTTTTTTAATCGTAATATTTTATACTTACTGGGCAAATTCAATGTATCGGCACATGTTACGAGATCATCGCCGAATTTCTGTACTTTTTTGACGTCATCGGTATAAACCATAGACTTGGAGAAAAATGTGTAGAAAAATTAATTTAATTTTTAATATAAAAATAAGTAAATTTATTTTGAGAAATAGTTAAGTAGAATTGTGTTATATCAATAGGTTTAATGTTGCATAATACTTTCGATAACATTATTGCTATCAGAATCGTCATTCACGAATTGATTGGAAATTGAAATAGAAGCAAGATATTTTTTGGCGAATATACGAATTATATATATATATATATATATAAAATTATAATAGAATTTATATATATATATATATATATATATATAATACTAAATTTATATATATATATATATATATATATATATATATATAATTTAGAATATATATATATATATATATATATATATATATATATATATATATATATAAATTTGAGAATTTATATAATAAAAATCTTTTAAAAAAGAGTTTTTAGTTTTTTGTGATAAAAATAAACATATATTTTTAGTCTCTAAAATAATTACTTAACAAATTAGCTTCTTAATTGAATATATTATATTATAAAATATGTATTAAATTCAAATCTAAATAAAAAATAATTTAATTTTCAAATACTAAATATAAAAGTCTTTCAAATACTAAATATAAAAAGAAATAAACAATCATGAAAAATTATTATATTTATTAAATACATTTGTTAAATACATCTGTTAAAGACGATTTTTTATCAAATATTAATATGATTTTGTTTAATATTTAAGAATGATGTAGAAGTACGCTTCATTGTTTAAATGCCTAATTATTATCGAAATATGAATGTTTTATTGATTGACTTTTTACTCACAGCAATAGTCAATACACACGCGATGAGTACAAGAATCTTCATTCTGCTGACTTTTGTATATTCTGAGAAATTCACTTAATTCTTTTCTCACTTAAATCTTTTCTCTTCGATAGACTTTCTTCCTTGCACTGTGTGATGTGTCCACGTAGTAAGCGGTATTTATAGCGATTGTGAAACTAATATAATAAAGATCGTTTATAAGAAAGCAGAGTCTTTTATAAAGTCTCGTTGACCCGATTGTAGTATTATTGGACTATCTTTAAATTTGCTTACCAAGAACGAGCAAGAGCGAGTAGAGGTGACTTAATATCAAAGCATTCTGAAACTTTCTTGCTAGAAAAAATAAGCCTTGAGATTTTGACGCATTCGCTCGAATGGTGGGAGAATATAGGAAAATATTTATTCGAGGAGAATGTTTCTCTTATAAATGACCTTTACTATCATGAGAGAGAAATACATATGATTAGTCGCATGTTTAAACAGAAACAGATGATGATGTGGCAATATACGTTCGATAATGATCAACAGTCAAGTTCAGATTATTTTTATAACACTGCACGCTGCACATATGCACAATCGGCTGCATTAATAGTGTTCAATGTGTTTATATTTAAGTAAGCTTTTTCATTTTATTGACATTTATATATACTTTGAAAGATGATATTTGAATATTTTTATTACTGAATTAAACTGTCACAATTAAACTGCGTGTTTTAAAACATAATATCTGAATTAAATATAATTTATGATTTAAGTATTTTCTCGAGAAAAAAGTTTAAATATAAAAAATTAAAATGTTTAAATATAAAAAATGAAGACATATTATGACGCAATATTTATTTAATTAATATACATTTGATACATTTGAAATCATTTCTGTCAATTTTGGAATGCATATTCTGCTGTAATGGAGTCCTCCTCTTATTTCGACTGGTTGAGCCAAAATTGTTTTCAGAGTTATCCAAGTACGCTGAAGAATCGAGGAAGATATCATCACGGGAAAAAAACGAGCTGTAAAAACGAGATTTTTAAGCGTTCTAGAAAAAATTTTATAAATGTTAAAAAATTTTATTTTACAAACTAAAAATGTAATATATTTGATTCTGAAAGAAGAATTTTATATTTTTATATACATATAAATTCTAAATAAGAATAATTTTCATATAATATTAATTTATAAGATAAGCAGACAGGATATTTTCTCATATATTGTGTGGCAATTTTTTTTTCTTTTTATATTAAAAAGGATAAATTAAAGCACAAAGTCAAAATTTTGAATAAGTTTGAACTGATCTCTGTTGTAAATATAATAATTAAACACACATTCTTATCTCATTAAAATATCGATGTAAACCAGATTATCGTGAATTATCGTGAATATTTGTTATCCAATAATAATAGATTTTTGAACTTAAATGGTAACGCGGCAAACTCTTAATTGCTTATTATATTGCCATTAATCTATTAATTTAAGTGTATTTAAGAAATTAAATTAAATTAAATTCGACTTTAATTTAATGTATTATTAAAAAATTTCATTATGCATTAGCGTTTCACATTATATACATAATATATGCAGATTAATTACTATTAGCAAAGTTAATTAGAAATTATTGTGCACAAAATATACAGTGCTCGTTTTTATTCTTCAGTAAAAAGCGCTTTGTTTTATGATGATAATAAAGTTCAATTCAAATTATTAAATTTAAGTTTCATTGCTTAGACATGTACTTCATTTTCTTTAATTAAAAAAATAATAGAGAATAATTCTCTCCTTTATGGAATATGTGATATAAAAAGAAAATAAAATAAAGTTTTTATACTGTTTCATACTTAAAAATTTTATCGATTAGAGATCATCAAGAAAAGAGATTTTTGTAACGAATTGTAAAATGAAATAAAAATTTATAATATTGATTTTTTTCTTATCTCATTTTTTCTTGTTTAATATTTAGAATCGCAATCTCTACCATATTGTTATGAAAAGATATATGAAATGATTATTTGATTGTTAATATTACCGTTGAATCATATTCGTAAATGCATTTAATCAATTCGTATGCTAATTCACATCCTTCTATCTTCTTCGATACTGTAAATAAAAAAAAATAGTAACATTAAACATTATGAGAAAATTTATTGACATCTAAAACATCTTAAAATATAACTACATTTATTTAAAAGTATTTTATATAAATAATTGTGTGTGTTCTGCTTACTGGTTGGCTGACAATGTTCGATTCCTTTCATAACAGGATTTACAAGATCTTCGTTTAACATGAGCTGCGCTATATTGACGAGTGCCTTCTCTATTATTTGATCATTTTTCATCTGCAAAGGAAACAAAGATAAATTATATTTCTTTAGATCTCTGGAATTATTTTTAAGATCGTCAATGGATACATTATGTCGAGTAAGAAATTATTTTTTTCCTGGAAGCACAGATTTTAATTAAGTACAGATTTTTTTGCGTGTAAAATAATTCTTTTTAATCAAAATCAATCAAGTTTATCTAGCAAAAAATTCACATTGTTTGACTGATATAAATAATTGTTTTATTGCTTCAGAGAAAGAAATATCGATATTCTTGAATTTTTCGAAGCAATAAAATCATTCTCATTGTAAATATATCTTGTCTCAGTATTGTTTTTTTCAGTTAAACGGTTTAAGAACAAGATTATTAAGAATGTGATAAAAACATTACGAATAAAATAAAAACATTAAGAATAAAATATTGAAATTTTACTTACGACTTTTGTCATCAATAGTAAGCACTTGTAATAACATTGCAGTTTTCGGTCGGGTACAAAGTTACCGTTGTTCGCATCATCAATCATCTCTATGCACAAATAGAATTGAAGTTTTATTATTACTACAATTTATGTTCATTTTATATTTTCGCTATTTTTTTAATGATTTATTTTTAATCTGTATCTATTTTGTAATATAGACACACATATGGAATATAGACATCCGTAAGATTAGTTTCTTTTGATACATACTTGGATTGACGCTAACCCTTTCGATGCAGACCTCTTTCACCGGCAGCAGAGCTATTCTAATATCTTCTAAGGACATTCTTTTCTATGCAAACGAAAATGTCCTAATGATGATCGGAAAGATAAGAAATATCTTAATATCTAAATTAGTTTTTAAATTGATCAAATAAATGCATTAATAAATCTACCCTTTAATTTTGTATATAAAATAATCTAAAAATGATGACATAAAATTTTATTAATATTTAGTTATATATATATATATATATATATATATTTTAAACTTTTTCTAATCGCTGACATTTGGAATAAATTTAACATTGTTTAAAAGAGTGAGCTTTTAATTATTTTGGATAATATGTGGAAAATTACATATTAAAAGAAGATAGCAAAGAAATATTAAAAATTGAGAAAGAAAATGCTTTAATGTGTTTCATGAGTAAAACATTATTTTTTTTACATTTTCATATTTTGGAGATATAAGAGAAAAATTTTTATATTAAATTTTTGATGTTGCTTTCCGATTATTGTTTGAATTGTGTAGATAAAAATGAATTGTATAAATAAAAACAGCGCAACATTTATTTATTTTTAATATTGCGTGTGAAAAACATTATTAATTTGTATTAAATATAATAAAATATAATATATTGTGAATATAATTTTTTAAATTCTTCTGGCTTATTCACTTTAGTGCAATTATGCGCATTTATCTTAAAATTTTATAAAACTTACACTCTCTGTATTCTGCAAATTTGTCATTAGCACTAATGAGATGAAAAAGCTCACACCAACACCTTTCATCTTTACAATTAGTCGTTATTTCTGTTTTTTTGTTAATTTGTTGGAACTTTTTTTCTCCTCGATATGAGTCTTGGATCCGCAACTGGATTAGATTTTTGCAAATCGCGTGCAAAATACGTTTGTCTACTTTTATATACGGAAATAAAATGAAAACCTAGGGGGAGAACCCTCAATTTGAAGATTTCTTAAGGTGGCATATCTTAATATGTCTAAATTGCTGTGTTGGTTGACATAATTAGCGATATTAACGCTAATAGTGAAACTCAGGGTCTTATTATCATTTCCAAAGGTCAGATGATTACTACACTCATTGTGCAAGTGCGCCATTGATGCCAGTCTCGGGATTATGCATTCGGGATGATGCAAGATATACACGGAAGTAAATTTCCGAGAAAATTTCTGGGAAAAACATGAAGATAAGATTTTCTTAGAAATTGCATGTTTACATTTGAGATTAACTAGATTTTTTAGCAGTTGTAACATTTACTTTTTATCTTCCGTTTTATCTATTTATTTGTGATTATCATTTTTCTACAACAATTAATTCTTTTTTTCTCAACGTTTGTATGCATTCCAAGTTTTATCTTCGTAGTTAAATATTTAGTAAATATTAATTGTTGATAAATGTACATATGTATATGTCTGTTTAATATATATATATATATATATATATATATATATATATGTACATGTATATATGTATATGTGTGCAATTTGGTATTTGATATTGATTGAATTTTTTGTATATTTATTAAAATTTTCGAGAAAAATAGGAGAGAATTTCTGAAAATTGCATGTATTTTTAAAGAAATATTTGTTTCTAAAATTATAATTTTAAACAAAAATATGTTAATATCGTGCAACTATTTATATCCTTTTTAAAGCGCTTTAACCAATTTTAACAGCTACTTTACATTACGTTAATTAAGATAAACTAGTTGTTAATTATAATAACGCATAAACATATATATATAATATTGCATAATCTTTTTTTAAGATACAATTTCAATCTTACGCCTTGTCCCTATATTTATGTAATCTATTTGTTCATATATGATTACATAAATCTTGTAATTTTTTATATTGTATATTTTTTGCAATTTTTATGTTTACTTATCGCTAAAAATCATCACACTTTTTTCTTTTATGTAATCACGTTATTTTTCCAAAATTATTTGCATCCAATTTCGATTAAGGAAAGAAGAAGTGTTCCTTATCTGTTTCATAGCAGCACTTCACAAACTGATAAGTCGTTTCGCAATCATCGCTGGCAGGGGCTGTAATAAAAAAAAAGGACAAAATTCTTAAAAAAAACTTAACTTCTTATTAAAATTATGTCATTCAACTTAAGACACTTGAATCAATTTGCAATAACTTAAGATTAAAGAACGTTTGAATTTTTAAATTAATTCTTACATCAAGATTAGAAGAACAACTTAAATGTTGATTTAGTAATTATGTCGTGAATGCGTTCTTATATCTTTTTAAAACTTTATGTTGATTCCTGTTTTACAAAAATATACTTACGACGTGCAGCGCACGCAGTTGTAACTGCTTTCAGAGGCGTTGCCATTTCGGCAGGCATCATTATATCCATCTGTTTAAGCATCATGCCTTCATCTATGCGTCCATTCTTCCACTTGATTATAAAAAAAAAAGTATATTTATGTGAGCAATTCTCTTTTGATAATATTAGATTAAATTATATTAAATATAATGATTTTATTTTTTACAGTTCGCATCGATTTCATTATACAAAGTGTGTAACATTTTAATGGTTGATTGTCATCTGGAAATTGACCTGTTTGTATTCCTTCAACAGCTCCTGCAAACATAAAAAAAACATTAAAGATTTTAATTCTGATTGTATACAATGAGAAAAATCAAATAAACATCTTTTACTATAATACTTTACGAAAATTATGGATAGTCGTTATCTTTATTTTAGAAACAGGTGTCAACGAAGCGTGCGAGAAGAGAGATCATGGTTTATCATGAAGCATTATTTTGTTGATTACCATGAGCGATTTACTAAAGGAAAGTTGAAATTATGTTGGGAAAACTAACTATTTGAAATTATGAAACGCGTCTCTATGTAACACATTTCTTACCTACAAGGAAAAATACTGTACGCTTAACAATAGTATCTAACACAAATCGCATCACATCCGGAAGACGCAAATAAGAATTAAAGCAGAGATTGCTGCAATTGCGAAAATCACGTGAAGCCACGCGTGGTTCTTGTACACGTATTCCATTCAACTTTATTTTCAAGTATTGTTGATCGTTTTCAAATTTTTTCTTTTTTAATTAGTTTTTATTAATTGATTAGCACATAATTTATGTCTCTTCTCTCCACATCACTCAAATAATGAAATTATTCAAACAAAATAATATATTTTGTTTTTGGATTCTAGTTAAAAGTTTAAGATAAAAAATGTATATTTCCACAGATATATTTATTAAATATCGAGTTTTAATAATATATTATTAAAATTAAGTAAATGCTCTGTTTCGGAAACGTTCACAAATTGAGATTTAGAAAAATTGATATTCAAAATCGACACTAATTAAAATTACTAACTGAAAATCACAGAAACATGAAGAAAGTAATGAAAGAAAATGAAAAACATAATGTGCAGTAGATTTAAAAATCTACAAACATATAGAATAATGTAATATTATAACACTTTCTATCATTGTTATTTAGATTAATTTATCAAAGATTGTTAGAAAAAAAAAGAAAACTTTTGACCTTCAAGATCTTTCGGTTTCTGCTGATTTAATATAAACAAATTAAAATTATAAATTTAAATAAGTGAATTAAGAGAGTGATGCTTTATCAGCTCTGATAAAGCAATAGTTACAGAAAAATAATTGTGTATATGTCAGTTTAGATGATTTAAATTTTATCACTTTTTGACTTAACTAGTTTTAATACTTTATTTCTACTATATATAATTTGTATTCTTAATAAATATGTAATAATATTAATATAAATATAAATATAATATAATATTTATAATATAAATTATAAAATAAATAAACTTTTTCTGTATTTAAATTTCAATATTTTATGAAAACATCGGATCATTTAGAAAATTTATACATATTTATGTACATATATTTATATATTTATCAATTATTTATCAATTATTAATTAATGATATAAACTGAAATAATGTTAATAATTATAGGATCATTCATACCTCCCATTATAAAATAAATATTTGCATAACTCACCGGGATCTGCGTGGCTTTTAGTTACACAAGAGTTTCGCATAGTCATCGCCGTCTTATGAATTTGTTCCATCGTCAACGCCTATAATATATTAAAGTTAAAGAGTATCCAGCAGAACTAAACAGCATGTAGTATATTGCACAAGAATAATGAGACATTAAATATGTATCTTCTACGACATTCCGGCTGAAGAAAAATTAATTTAAGAAAAAAAAAAAAAATAATCGAAGAATCTGTTTAAAAAGTAATAGGAGAGAAATTTAGGATGTTCTACGTATTGTATTTTTACGCTGAAGAATTAATAAGAAGCTTTTTTACACAGAATTATTTCTAATATAATCACAAAAGATATAGCACAAAAAAATTCAGTTGACTTTTTCCATGATAAAACATATTGTAAAATTCGTCGAAATCGATTCTTTTGTAATACTTTTACAGTTTTGTAATTTTTTTGTAAAGGCAGAATTGTAAATTTCTATTACAAAAGAACTGTATTTTTTTATTAATTATGATGATATCTTTTATCTTATCTTATCTCTTTCTTACAGATTAAAATTATTAAACATACACACAAAAAAAAAAATTGAAATTTTATATGAATTAGATGAAAATTCTCAACTTTGTTTATATTATTGATTGAAATATATTGATTAAAAAAATAGACTTGTCTATTTTTCATATGACTTTATTTAATATGTTGAATTATTTAATGGTTTGTGTAACACTTACAGCATTCGTTTGGTTGATCGCAAAGAGCGCGATCATAATTACGCAGATTAATACGCGGGCACACATTTTACAATATTTTTCAATTTTACAGAAATATGTATAAGTTTAATCTGAAATACTGTCTTGAAACTGTTACCGCTTCGTAACTAGCTCTCATCGTTCTTTTATAAAGACTCCGACTGTCGACAGATTGTTTGCAGCTAATATATCGGGTTGCAATCTCGTTTAGAAATTTGATTTCATAGCATTTATTCAAAGATAATTTATACTTTATGTCGTCGAGTCAAAGGAAGAAGCTTCCGTGATTCGTATGTCGAAGGAAGAAAAAGCAAGAGAAAGAAAGAGAGAAAACATACAAATTAATGGTTAAAACGTAATTACCAGTAATGAACACAATATGTAATGACATAGATATTGTTTGATGACTGCACAGATGACAGCGTATTTAGTAGGTACACGTGAGCATCTTGTAATATGTAATGTAAAACAGACGTAAAATATTTTGATGGAAAATTCTGAAAAAGTTTAATAGGAAATGCATAGTAATAATATAACAATAATATATATTATTAATACAGAATAAAATTGTTAAATGATTAAATTCTGCAAAATTAGTTACGACTTTATTTACGTTAGATTTATATATATATATTTGTTATTATATTAAAATTATTATAATTTGTATGTAATTATTCTGTTTTCTTTCCTCAATTTTAATCAATCATCTAAATCTAAAATTTCCTATTCTATCCTGATATAAAAAAAAATTATTTAGATATTAAGAATGAGAAATATATTATATTTATGATATTTACACATTAATATATTATAATATCTTGAATATTGTACAATTTATGAACATCTTATATTTTTATATCGATTCTTTTCAATTTAAACGAAGAAGAAATTAAATTGGAAGTTAAATGGAATTTCGACTTAAATTATGTCCAGTATACAGGGTGTTCTAGATCACCAGTACACCCCTTTACTTTCAAAAACTAAGCATTTTAGAGAAAAACGTTTTGAACAAAAATTGTATGGTTTTGAAGGGAACATAAGATGGTGTCATTGGTTTGACCTTGGATGGCATTGTTAAGGTCAAGTCAAGGACACCTTTAATTTCTTAAATGGAATCTCCTATTTTTTATTGCATATTCTTATAGCTTATGTCGAGAGCTTTTCAAAACGCTATAATAAAGTATTTTTGCATTAAGGATTTTTTTAGTTATTTTGTATCTTATTGTTAATCTGACATATTTTTAGTATAAAATATAAAATATCTCAAAAATTATTTAGTGTTCGATAATTGTATCGTAATACTTTTATGTACAGAATAATAAGATGAATCAAATGGTGTAAAGGAAAAATAAATAATTGTTATAAAAAAATATATTGCAAATAATTGCATACTTTTTTTTAAAAACAATTATTTTCTGTACACCATTTGATTCATCTTATTATTCTGTACATAAAAGTATTACAACACAATTATCGAAAATTAAATAATTTTTGAGATATTTTATATTTTATATTAAAATATGTCAGATTAAGATACAAAATAACTCAAAAAATTCTTAATGAAAAAATACTTTATTATAGTGTTTTGAAAAGCTCTCGAAATAAACTACAAGAATATGTAATAAAAAATGGGAGTTTCCATTAAAAAATTTTAAGTTGACCTTGACCTGACTTTGGCAATGCCACCTACAGTCAGACCAATAACACCATCTTATGTTCCTCTCAAAACCATACAATTTTCGTTTAAAACGTTTTTCTCTAAAATGCTTAGTTTTTGAAAGAAAAGGGGTGTACGTATGGTCTAAGACACCCTGTATAATGATTATATTAAGTATATAATGAGTGCATGGAATACAATAAAAATGTAATTATGCTATAGAGAGTAATTCTTAACTGCGTACGACAATGTTGCAAAGAATGATAATAGTACAGGGCAGACGATTTTTTCTTAAGGATATCACTTGTTATAAAAATTAGTGCAATTCTACCGAAGATTGTGCGATCAAAATGGCCGAGAAACTTGAAATTGAGCGGCATTCATCCATTTAGTGGTAAATATTAAATTATAGATTATACATTAAAAGTAAAAAATAAAACTATACAGAAATAGAGTATACAATAAAAGCGGAATAGAAAATTTGTGGAATAAAAAATTTGAGAAATGTCTGAAAACTGCGAATATAAAGTGGTATATCACGAATGATCAAAGTGCCGATGAATGAAAGTTTCATGAAATGTGATGCATGCCAAATTAATTGTGTGTTGGCCGGTCTTTTGTAATGCTAATTAGTTTTCAATTAAACCCAGAAACTTGACCCGTCCGACGTCAATTAGCCCTTGTTTCATTTTAGGCTGATTTGAATTCGATGGTTTAGTTAGAAAGCCGCACGTTCGTCTTTTACTAATTTTCATAATAAATTAATGTAATTATTTTAATTTGTCGCGATAAAATATGAAACATTTCCTAAGGTATGTATATGACCTTTGATGATTTTATTTTAATGTCTGGATATTTCTATTTCTAATCGATATTTTTATAATCGAATTAAATAATTAAATTAAATAAAATTTAATTATATGTATATATAATTCAGACGTATTGCGTATGGGGGAGGGAAGGACTTTATTTATTCATTACAGACTTTATTTTATTCTGAGTTCAAAGGACGTAATATATTGATAACTCTATTTTTTTCTTTCGTCATCGCTACCGGAAGTGGCAAATCAACGATGATTTCGACATATATCTCGATTTTCCGCACAATCATGTGCGCACTTCCGGGATTTCAAAATGCTACTAGGTGATAAACAATTATAAATGCTTCGTCAATTTATAGGAATAACCTGCTATATTAAGATACAATAAGTGCTTATTTTCGATTCTTATCGATTGATTACGCGTTCAATGAGGTTTTTGCGATGCAAAAATGAATAATTGTAACAAAAAGAAAATACCTCGTGGATTTTATAATTAGCACATCGTAAATGTCATGTTATATCATCCTCAATGTAGCAAATTATCGTCATTATAATTAATTATTAAAATAATTTTGGGAAAAAAAGTCTAATCAAATATTAATATGTTATGTATAATTATATATAACATGTATAAATATATAATATCCTTACATGTCTTTTTTCTTTTATAATTTTCTTTTATAATTTTTTTGTTTTTCTTTAGAAAAAATAAAATGTATAGAGTTTTGAAAAAAATTTCTATATATAATTATATAACTATTATATAAACGTATAAAATTATATATATAAAATATAATTATATGTAGAATATTGTATAATCTAAATTGCACATTTTATTTTTTAAGATTATTTTATTTATTATTTTGTCATTATTCTTTTTATATATTTTGCTGCATATAAATACAAAAATTATACAATAGAAAGAAAATATACACGAACGTATTATATATATGTATTACTTATATATGATATGTATTAATTATATATACTTATATTTAATTATATGTAAACTCTTTTTCCGAGATGTAAAGGTAATATTTATTTTTGAAGTATTATTAAATAAAATTTAGCACGGCTGGTAGAATGCATGGTTACATACAACTCGGCGCAATTCATATATGCCAGTCTTTTTTATCTCTTTAAAAAAGATAATTGTACATAACTTATTCAATTATTTTCTTTTGTTAAATATTATAGAAAAAAAAAAAACAATGCAGGATATAGTTTTCATTAAGTAATATTACTGTAGATATTTAGTAGATATAAATTAAGGAATAATATATACATATATTACTGATAAAGTATGCTAATAGTAATACAAATGTGTTATTTACTATTTATTAATATGTTATTTATTAATTATTTTATATTGGATATTTTTTTATTCATCAATATGTGATTTATATTTCATTATTAATATATACTAATAAAAGCCAGGCGCTCAAATAATTTTCTTTAAAAGTGCTTAATTAATTAATTATTAATTATTTATTAGTAATAATTAATAATATTAATAATAACAATATTTTATAAATTAAAACTTTTTTTCTTTTTCTTGTAATTTCTAGAAATAAGTTGATTTAAAATACAATAAATGTGTATTTGGAGTCAAAATTAATTGATGACGTAGCATATTAAAAAGTGTATATATTAAAATTAAAAATATTTAAAAATATTTAAAGTGTATATATTATCAGTATTAATATATTCACGTACAGTAATATAATAATTAAATAATCGTGTTTATAAAGTATTTATTTTTAAGCGCATTCTGAAAGGAAATCTCAATTGAGATTTCAATTAGCTTATGATAATAACGAATTACGAGCGGAAATGAAACGGCGTTTAATCATGTAATGAGGGACGACTGCGCGCTTATATAAGAAATTAATAACAATTAATTATTTTGCTGTATTAATGCACTTAGATTTAATTCATACTAATCACGAAATAGTTAAATATTTCAATATTTTCTTCATATTGGAGATTTGTTAACATCATATCAAAAGGATGATATATAAGAAAAGATATAAAAATATTTTTAAAATTGCATAAAGAGAGAGAGAGATAGAGAGAGAGAGAGAGAGAGAGAGAGAGGGGGGGGGGAGGGAGAAGTACATGAATTATTGTTTTTTTTTATTAATTAATACGTGCTTTAATTAATGGGGAACGAAAACTCCTTTTTTGCCTATGAAATGATTGCCAAAAACTTTGTTTATCTACATCGTATTGCTGACAATCTTAAGTATTAAAATGTTATGTCATTATAAAGAAAACTATAACAAGTAAAACAATATAAAATATTTTACGTTTATTATTTTACGGTACCGTTATTGTAAAACTGTTATTGTATTGTAAAACCGAGTATATAACATTTCGAGTATTTCCTTAAATAAAAAATATAAAACTTGAAATAAACATGCAAAGCCTTTACTTTTCGAATACTTTATCTTTACACTTTTATTATGCAGATTATTCAAAAGAATGGATTTGTGCAAATTTAATCGAATAGCTATGTTAAAAGAAAAGTGCAATTGCATTTTTCCGGTACATTGTTGCACTTGAAGCATTGCTACATTCAATGAGATCGTAAAGAGAGTTATTATTATTGTTATGCCATTTAATTTTTCTTTGTGTCATTTTTTTCTATTGTCAGCCGTTCTCGAGAAAATCACGGTTGGCGGTCGCTTCGGGCCCACCTTGTACGTGTTATATTTACAATATAAGAGTCCATTCACATAAAAGTCGGCGCATCTGAGGTCGTTGTCAGTTAATAGCAACACAGCTCAATGGCAGCGATGGTAGTAATGGTGGTGGCTGAAGGCGGTTGATGGTGCTGATGGCGTTAATGCTGGGACTAGTGGTACCCGAGACTCTACGTGCTCTCGTCGTCGTCTGTTCCTGTCAAAGTCCGCGCTGCTAAAAATAATCATTTTATTCGAATGTCGCGCTGTTCAAAAATACAATCGATTGTCATTAATTACGACGAATGCTTTTGATTGTTTGATTTCCTTCAGTGTTCTCAGTTTCTCATGTCCTAGGATTTACAAGTGATAAAATGAAGAAAGAACCAGAGAATACGCAATTACAGTGTACAGGTGTGTGGGTGCTATGTGTTAGGTAACATATATAGATACTACATATATATATATATATATATATATATATATATATATATATGTATATTATATTTTAATTAGTGAATTGAAATGATTTTCAATAAGTGTTTTTTTTTCTTTTATTATTAGTTTTTAATCTTTTTTTTTGGCTTCCCATGTTTCTTTCGATTTTTGAAAGTTTCAAAAAAATTGATATTAACATATCTTAAATATATCTAATTAATAGAAAGGAAAATTTTAATTTTTTATTAAACAGAGTTTAATCGATTTTATTTAATCATTTATATCTAATCCATATCTAATCAGTATCTGTTTTGTTATTATATACTTTATACTTTATAATTTATTTAAATGATACTATAATTCAATGGTACTTTTTAATAGTGAGAATTAATGAAAGAAAAATAAAATAGAAATAAATTTTGTTCCCTTTACTGAAACTTGTGTACTTAAATGTTATTGCATCGGTTTAGAATCTCCATAATTTATTCCTCTACAGCAGACACGCGAATGAACACCTCTCACAAGTAATTATTCTCTCGTGCATGATGTCATTAATTATTATGCAAGTAGCCTATACCACAAACATCGTTTCTTTCGTAATCAAACGAGCGCGGCAAACGCTCGTGCATTATTAATTAAGTGCCATTGAGCATGATGAAAATAGCTCCGGTCATGTTTCAGCTCGCCCATTAATCAAACTTATTTGTATCATAACAATGCAAATAAATTTTAAGATTAAAAATATTTATTAGAAAGGAGTTGGAATTACAACAAAATATAAAAGAAATATAAATAAGATAAAAAATATCTTATAAACAGAAGAATAAAATTTGTTTACACACGCAGTGTAGAAGAAAAAAAAAACAGAATAAAATTATTTTACTCGATCTTAAAACGTTTTCTTTTGTCATTATGTAATTCAAGATAATTAATTTGAAATTATTTGAGAAAGAATGTCTATTTATTTTTCTATCGAAAAAAGTTTTTCTTCTTCAAAAATAAAAATTAATTAATTTTTTTATAAAACTTGTGATTTAACGAAGCAAACAGATGTAATATAATTATATATACATTAAATTTATAATAAAAAAAAAATAATAATTTTTATCATAATGTGGGATAAATTCGCAAATTACAAATACAAACGCAGCTGGATGCTATGCTTTTCTTTTTTGTTTTACTGTGAAGTTGTATTCGCAATTTTTCAAGTGACTCAAATGACATTCCTGGCGCTAGCATTCATGCGCGCGTGTCATTCTCGAGTTTTGCGCGAACAGTGATTCATTTTCACATTCGATGTTCTTCTCGCAAATTCGAGAGACGGTATTTAACTGTCTGCCCTCACCTGTCTTGAACTCGAGGGACCTCACCTCACATTCACAGAACAGGAACTACGGCAGGCGCCTCTTAGGAATGCACCTTCCTCACGTCCGCAGTCTATTCAGTACAAATTCGTGAATTCCTTAAATCCGGTACCCCCCCTCCCCCCCACCATATTATTCACTGCCAGAAGAAGAAGTGCCATTTTTTCTTTTTTTTTTTTTCATCGTTCTTACATTCGGCACGACAGTCGGATATATAGGCGTGAGAAAAACGCAGTCGAGGAAATGAAAAACAATACCGTTCGCCTATCTTTTAGAGACTTGAATCCGCCGTATAAAGGCACACAGTAGAATTTATTATACACAGTGTCTCTCTCTTTCTCTCTCTTCTTTGATCTGTGTTCTAGTATAAAATTTTAATAATAATTTCTTTGATCTTCCAAGAATTATGAATGTACATTTTTAATTTAAATAATAAATATTAATTATTATAATTAATATTAATGTTATTGTATCGTTTATATTATATATATATATATATATATATATATATATATATATATATATATATATATATGTAAAATAATATAAAAATATAAATATAAAAATATATTTATATTTTTATAAATATATTTTATATTTATATTTTTATATTATTTTACATATATATATAAAATATATATTTATATTTTTATAAATATAAAAAAAATAAAATATATATGTAAAAGTTTATTATATATATATATATATATATATATATATATATATATATAATAACTTTTACATATACGAAAAAAGAATTTCTCCTCTCATGTCCGCCAATTCTATTAAATACTAATTTAGCATTTCTATTAATTAACTTTTAAAGAAATCTTAAAATGAAGCATTAAAATAAATTAGATTGCTTAAGAATTACTTAATAGAATTGGCGGGCATAAGAGAGGGAATTTTATTTTTCTTTCGTATATATGTAGTGGCGTGCGCATTGGATTTGTGCAATTTCATATGCAATTTTATATGCACCGCAGATATCATAGGAGACGTTCTTTATTGCGGTTGCTGTTGCCACCTGTTGCCATACACTGCAATTAATATGCAAGATTTCTTCTGTTAAGCGTTCTGCAAAACTGCTACGAATTGACGTTGCAAATACAGGGGGAAAAAAAAAATTTGTACATTTTTATCTTATTAAAAATTTTTAATAATTTAGTAAAATAAATATGGAATATATATTGTATTTTTTTGTTTGAACATTTATTTTTGAAAAAAAATCTGTTGTTTTCGAGATATCTTCGGAAGGAGGATTTAAAATGAATTACTCTGTGTACATGCAAATTTTTAGGATAATTTTTCTTAGAATTCTTTTAAAATAATTCTATTGTTGAAATTCTCGTAAAAAATTGCTTTTTTTATAGTTATTTTTAATTTTCTAATTTTTTTTTTTGTTATTTTATAAGTTTCCAATAAATTAGTAAATTTTTAGGTTTGTAAGTATTAAAATATTGACAACGAATACACAAAATATGCACGTGTGAAAAGAACATAGGCAGGCGTATATGTAGTGTAATTCTCTATACATTGCTCTCATGAAATGCTTGCAGCTGCTCTTAGCAGACGCATATGGCAGTGCAATGCGTTGATTAATCTCGATTAAGATTGATTCGCTTGCGAAATCATTTGAACGATCCTTAACGATGACGTCGGACAGCCAAGAGTATTTTTGTATCGAGTTGCTAACGAATATTTTGCTTGTGCGTTTGCGTGTTTCTTTTAACTAGCTGTAAAAAAAAAGGAGCGGAAGCGGAAGCCATTGTCTTGCGTAATAGTACTGAAATATAATTATACAGTTATCTTTTCAGTGAATATAATTTTGAATTTTTTTAGACGGAATCGAAAGCCCTTAACAGCGTTTACGGAAGTAAAATTTATGAATTTTTAAGATAATCCTAATTTATTTCGACTATCCACATTTTCTTTGACAAGGAGGTCAGCATTTTTAGGATTGATAACGCGGAAGTACTAGCTCAATTACCTTTTTTGTTGCACGAGAGGAGATGTGAACTAAATGACTCATTGTCAATAATCTCTCATAGTGAACTGGTGTTATATTTCCGAATAATTAAATTTAATCGACGAGATCTGTCAATCGTGAAAAGATTAATATAATTTGAATTTAACAAAATTTTATATATTTAATTAAATTAATTAATTAAATTGAGAATAATTGATTGCAATCAATGATCATGTGTTTTTATTTCGTAATAAATTTTGATAAAGTTTTATTTGCGAATACAAATAATTAATTAAAATATATCTTTTTTTTTAATAATAAGACTTTTCGAGTTTTATTTCAAGTACTTTTTATACACTCAATATATTAATTGTAATTACTGATATGACACAAAATATTGATGATAATTACATAGACAGGAGATTTCAGGACATATATTAACAATTTATAATTTATGCAGGCTCAAAGTTAAAACAATTGTTAAAAATTTTAATTTTTTGATTTCTTTATATATCTTTTTTTTCTGTCAATTCAATTCTTTTATATGTATGTGTCAATGCAAGGAAGTGTGCAAAAACTTGTGGCAAACATTTCTTAGGGAAAGTCGCAAAATTATGGCAGTTATCAAGGCCGCGACCTTCCTGAAGAGTATAATAAACTTTAAAAGAATTCGCAGCGCGAATGCGATGCGATGAGAAAACGAAACAAACGGGAATAATTCGTGAATAAGTCATGACGCTAGGAATTTACGTTCCCTTGCGCATTATGAAAATCATGGCGGAAGGAAAAAGCCAAATAAATTCCATGGGAAGGGATAAGTCTCCTCGTGCATAACTACAGTATTAACATTCTAAATAATGTTTTGCTATTTTACATTTAGAGATCTTGCTAGATATATTCTAACTCAACTGGCAATGAGATTTATAATATAATTTCAAAATTTATCTTATTAATAAATTTAATACTTTGTATAAATTTAATAAATAATTATGCTGAAATGTATATATTATGTAATAATTTTTTATTAGATTTAATATAATATAATATATTGCAATATGATATAACACTTAGAAATCGATGCGGCAAATCTTCAAATAATATATACATACATATATATATATATATATATATATATATATATATATATATATATATACATATGTGTATAATATATATGCAATATATATAAATTATTTTTGTGTGCATTGTTTTACTCATGCTATTTATTTATATTTTATAAGATTGAAATGAAATTACTTAACCCTGTGTTTAATTACTATTGTTTTTGATTTTGTGTTACAGATGGTTGATAAATGACATAGATACGTGTGAGAAGTGTGTGTGTGTGTTTTGTTTTATTTTATTTTTAATAAAGCCTATGGCGTTAATATTTTATTTGATTTAATATTTAAATTTATCAATAAATGTGTGTTGTGAAATTTGTGAGGTGATCGTAAACTAATATGAGAGAAAGATGACGTCGCTAGTTCAGAGGGATTTCGGATCCCAGAGGAAAAGGGAGTCCACTAGCAGCACAGCATCCAGCTATTTGTTGGTGAGTATCATAAATTATAGTCACAATAACAATCACTATTACAAATTATTTACAATGATGAAAAATATTGTGTCTGATTAAATGCTCGTGATCCAAATATATTTTAGTGATGAAAAAAAAAATTTAGTTGACGAAAAAATATGTGGAGGCTTATTTAATAATCATTTAAAAACATTCTATAATATACATATACAAGTAGTGTAGACCACAAGTAGTAAAAATAATTGTGTTAAAATGTCATGTGTTAAAATTGAATATTCTATTAATAACAAATTTCTTTTGATTAATTTAAAAAATTAATCATTTAAGAAATTTAATATTAAAAAATTAAACTCTTAATATTAAAAATTAAGAGTTTCTTTAATATTATCATGTAAAAAAGATATTTTTTCTTAAATAAAAAAGATATTTTATTTAATTATCTATATATATATATATATATATATATATATATATATATATATATATTTATAATCTCATATCAAAATCTTGTTATCAATTGAATTGAATTAAAGACACGATTTCATTATCTATCTTTGCTGTACTATTTTATTTTATTTTTTAAAATTTTATTTTTTTTTAATTTAATTTATTAAGTGCTTCATGCACATTATCACTCACAATTCGTTGCACGAAATATTGATTTTGTAAGAAAAATATTTTTTTGTGAAAAAATATCTTTACGCCGAAATATTTTTTGAGAGAAAATCGATTCTCCCGATATCCGAGTGGTTTTAGGACACCCTATAGTCGGTAATTCGCACGTGTCTCGATGTGAATATCCGCGCGGGAAGCTGGGATGCGAATAAGCGTGTCCTTTGCCGCTGCAAGAGAGGAAATTGCGTGACGTACAAGAGAAACTGACGCCATTTATCACGGTGAGGCAAGGGAATGGCTAACGCTGTCGCACGGAAATTTTCGGCGACCCTGGAAAAACTTCGCTTTGATTACCTATGCGTGCGTTATTTCTATTTTTTATCTCCCTATATTTTTTTCTTCGAACACGAGGCGAGAATTTAAAATTCAACATCCTTGCTGTGGAAATTGCTCGACATTGCGATTTTTCACAAGCAGAAAAATGGCAAAAAATTTAAAAATAAGAAAAAAACATATCACAACACATGAGGCTTTCAGATAAAAAGATTCTTTTAATCAAAGAAATGTTCATGAATGCAAATTATATCTTCTAAATGATTTCAAACTTTTATTTTAATTAGAGATTATTTTATCAATATATATATTTAGCATAATTTTTTTTTGTAAGTAAATAAAGCAAAATCTTTTTTGTGAATTAAATTTAAAACTCTAGAAAAGGGAATCTAGCTCTAATGGCGTTGATCTTGATTGCTATATTATCAAGGTTGATTATTTTCTTTTTTCTTTTATCACTATTATATTATTAATTTGTTAATATTAATAATTTAATATTAAATTTAATATTAATTTGTGAAAATTAAAAATAATTAAGAATAAATTTATTGTATTTTCAAGATTGACATATAGTATTTATTTATAGTATAAATTATCTCAATAATCTTTTTAGGAATATGATTAGATTAGATATGATAGAGACATGAAATATAATGTGACAAATAATATATTTCATATTTTTTTGTAATATTTTCGAAATACATATACATGTAAATATTGAATATCAATATAGAGAAAATATTGTAAATAACGGTAAACATAAAAAGTGGATAGAAGGATTTGAAGTGTCCTAGGGACGAAAAATAAAGTGTCATCGTGGTACCAGGGGAACCCGTCGAACGAAATCTTGTCTTTAATGCAAATGTCGTCATGCATCGGGGGTGAGATATCGCGTCTTTGTAGAATTAATGTTCACGATGTTTCCTTTTCATTTCCGGTTTCTGGGTAGTTTTCAAAACGTATGATAAATTGTTCATCGTTTCGCTTAAGCAAAAATCCATTTTGCTTTCTTGAAGTGCTTTAGTGATGAAAATAATTCGAGCATTTGGATAATATGCATGCAAAAAAAAAAAAATAGAAAACACAATGAAAATTTGATTATTTATAGTAAACTATGTCTAAATATATATCTCCGAGAAATATAAATAAATTTAAAAATTTTCTTGCAAAAGGGAAGTTATGTGTTAAGTATTAAAACAAATTTTATTTTTTTAATAAGGAGTACATTGTTTATTTTCATATATGTTTTATAAAATTTTTTCTTTTTACATACACACAAAATTATACATAATAAGAATACATTAAAAATACCTTTCAAAAAAAAAATATATATATATACATATATATATATATTTTTTTTGAAAGATATTTTTAATGTATTCTTATATATATATATATATATATATATATATATATATATATATATATATAAGAATACATTAAAAATATCTTTCAAAAAGAAAAATATATATATATGTATATGTTTATGTATATATATATATATATATATATATATATATAATATTATTATTAGCTCACATATTTTAATTAATAACGCAAAAACTATTGCGAATTTTGCAAAATGGTGTAGGACTTTTCGACTCAGTTTGGCCCAATCTACCTTCGCACTTCGGGTGTGTCAAAATTTTTAGGACACCCTGTATAATATAGAATTTTTATATAACAACACATATATAAACATCATTTTTACGCTATTTTTAAACTAAGATTAGGAGAGATTGAAAATAAGACCGTGATTATATTTAGAATTAAACACATAAAATTATGGACACATTTTAACTACAAGACAGAACAAATAATGGATAATCTAAAATTTGCTTGTCATGCAGACTCTCACACATATGGTAGATACATATGAAAGTTGCGTGGGAGGTCACTACAAAACTACTCGTGAATATTCAGTGGAGCATTAACTTACGCGTAGCTTACACGGGCAGGGACCATCTGTTCTTATCCGTGCGCCGAGTTTAAAGCGTTTTTAAGTTGTCGGGACAATGGGGTGGCTGCTAATACGAGGGTCGGCGAGAGGGATGGCGATGATGGAACGGACCTGGTCGTGCTTAGGCATAATCGCGCAGACAGTCCACTTCATATGCGAGGATAATTGTGGATGTTTTTCAAATGGAGGATATATATATATATATATATATATATATATATATATATATATATATATCATTTGAAAAACGAAAGTTTCACTGATGGCGCCGTTATCGAAATCGGAGTTAATTGTCATTGATACGGTCAAAAATAAAATTGTACATTCGGCATAAAAAATTACATTTATATAAACATGTAAAAGTTCGTTTTATGGATCAATCATGCACACAATCGATAACTCGTATTTCAAGAAAAATTTTGAAGAAGAGTTGTTTAATCGGCACATATTTATCACACATTTAATAACAAGTGGAATTTTTGTCATACCAATTGCATATATAAATTTTATTTTAATACTTGTAATAATATTTTTATTTCTTTGTTGCTGTAAATTTTATTTAATTATGTTTATAATGACTGAAGTTACTTGATATTAATATTTTTCTTGTTTTGATTACCTGATTTTTCTGATTAGATTTTATGATTTTATGATTATGATAGAATGATATATAAAAAACAAAAATATTAATATCAAGTAATTTCATTATAAAATTCATTAAGTAAAATTTACAGCAACAAATAAATTATTTTCATATATATAATATTTCGAATTATATTATATATTATTTTTGGCATGAACTCGTTATTTTTAAAGACCTTATACAAAGAGAGAAGAGCACGTTGCGTGGCAACATTTTATTAACAGGGGCTTTTTTGATCATAGCTTAATTTTGCAACAGTTAATCATATCCGAAATTTGAGGGATAGTTGGTCCCCTTTAAGTCGTCGACTTAAAGGCGCGCTTCTGCATCGTAAAAATACTTTGAAGAAAGCACCGTCGTACATTTTGGAGGTTTCGACTTTTAGCGTTACCGCGCATCTTGGCTCTTTCAAATAATTTAACATCGTTTTAAGTTGATTGAAGACGAGATTTATTGCAACGAGATTCACTTTCTCGCCTTCGTCCCTCTTGACCGAATCGCCTCCCTCACTTTTGTAATAATCAAATGGCTTATTATAAATTTATATTATTGGTATGAAAAACTTAAAATAAGAATAGTTACATGTGTAGTAAGAAAAGTGGAATTTATTATTATTTTTTTATATTATTATTTATTATTATTTATTATTTTATATTTATTATTATTATTTATTATTTTTATATTATTATTTATTATTTTATTTTTATATTATTATTTTTTATATTATTATTTATTGTATATATTATGCACATAATGGTCTTTAAATTGATCGTTAAACAAAAGTATACAGTTATCTTTTCAGTTTGTTATCTAACACCGTATCGAATATATTTTATGCAACAAACTTGTCTGATTACCCTCTTCAACAATTTCTGTCTGAATTAATCTCTCTTTACGGCAATTATTATTTATTTGTTTTAATTAATATTTATTATAAATGCAAATTATATATAAAATGTTTTCTCGCTTATCTTATTCTCTTAGCAATTGTTTAAACATATTTAATAAGTAAAATTTAAATTAAGAAAATATATATTATTTATAATATATAATATATATATAATATATAATATATTATTTATAATATATAATATATATAATATATAATATATTATTTATAATATATAATATATATAATATATGTTATTTATATATAATACTATTATATAAAATACTTATATAATATAAAATATATAATATTTTTTGTCAAGTTATATACAGGATGGTAGAAAAAAAAAATTTGAATTTTGATGGAATCCCATCTTTTCTCTCCCTCTCTCCTTTCACATTATTAGCATGCCACGCTCCAACTACGAGTCTTCTGTTTTGATCGGATGTTGCTTAGCAATTGAACTAGTTACTACTGGCAGCCGAGTTGCCGAGTATCGATTCTCAGATAGTTAGTGCCTGCACATTTATGTTTAAGTTCAGTCACCTACGACACGCGCGTTAAATAGTGTTGTGATGATATATTAATGCAGCATTCTATAACATTTGGTATATAAAATTACTCTTTTAAGATAATACTAATTAGTATTATTGTAATGCTATATATATATATATATATATATATATATATATATATATATAAGTTTTATGTGTGTGTATGTGTGTGTGTGTGTGTGTGTGTGTGTGTGTGTGTGTGTGTGTGCAGTATATTATAAATATATAAAATTCTAATATAATAATAATAATATATATTTTGACAGTTTATGGCACATAGATTGAAGTTTCTTTACATGATATGTACAAGAATGTGAAACTCGTTATTTGATGTAATCGCGAAAAATATTGCTAGACGATTGCTTCTGTCACTCGAATTTTGCGCGAGATTAAAGGTAAACAGATGCGGAACGAGGTGTGGGAGGATCATCTCTATTTTCTTTTCGCCGACTTCGTAGACGAATGAAATATCTCGGATAATTCCTCCCTCGCAGACGAGCAGCGACTTTTTAATATCGTGCGAGATAGATACATAAATAGTTGGTGATATTGAAGTTTGTAATTCGTGCGGCGATGGTGTTCCTTTCGTTTGTATGATGCATCGAGACTTGCTATTTTAATGGAATTGGAGTAAAAATGAATAGCAAAGAGAAAAAAAAAGAATTGATTTTTAAAAAGAGCAACTTTGAATTTCTTTCTCCGGAATAAGGTTCCCTTTCTTAATCGAAAAAAACAAAGAGTTATTTTCATTGGGGATACATTTTAAAATATCTTTGAATATGTTACGCAATTCCCATTTACCGTGAATCATAAATCGTCTGAAGTCGCCCATCTCTTTGTTACAAATTTTAAAATATTTTTTACTTTAAATTACATCTATTAAATATGTGTTTGAATAAAATAACCAAGAAATAATTATATATATATAATTTATTATATTAAATATTAATTAAATAATTTGTCGTGGAGAGAGAGTTAGATAGAAATTATTTACGAAATTGTTTAAGGATGTTCTGGATGTACAATAAGTAGTAAAAAATTGTCAAAATTAAAAAGAAAACATGTTTCTTATGTTATTACTGTTTGAAAAATTAAAAAAATAAATTCGGGTTTTGAAGAAAATTAAAGTATCGCAAAATAATATGGATTTTGAAAAAAAAAATCGTTGTAATTAATATTCTTCCTAATTTATGGCAAAAACTTTTGATCGCGAATACTCTCTGTAATCATCTGCAAAAAACAATGAAAAACGAGTAATTTGCAGAAAGAGAAAAAGAGACAGATAATATTTTTCTACAATTTTTAGTAAATAACTTTTAAACGAATTAGTGGATCTAAATCAAGTTTTGCACAAATATTTATTAGAATTTCCTTAATAGATGTGAAAATTTTTATTTCATTGGTAATATTTTTTCTTTGTCAAATTTGTCAATAAGTGCTACAATAGGCGATTTTCCATAAGAATCAATAGTAACTTTAAATTTAAATAACTTCCAAACCATTAAAAGAATTGTGCTTAGTTTTTGCACAAATTTTCAGAAGAAATAGTAGAACAATCTATGAAATTTTAATGCTTTTGTTAATATTTCGATACATGTCACATACATCCTTAAGAAGTTAATTATTTTTTTGTTTAAGAAATATATAAATTATAAGAATTAACGCAAAAAATATTTTGTTGTTTTATTAAAGCGAAATATAAATAATAAATTTTCTGCGGTCTTTCCTTTTTTTCGCGTCGAGTCGCGCTTTGGAAATGCACGATTCGTGAATGATAAGTGCAATGATATTCGCAGCAAAGTGAAACTGCACGCCTTAGTCCTGAAAAATGTCATCTCACGCATACTTATATTTTCAAGTCACAAAAGAAGCGACGATCGCTATCAGAAATGCAAACCAGGTTTATCGTCACGCAGCGCGTTTCGACAGTTATTTATAGTTACCACGTATATATGATTATGTATCGTGCGTGATGCATGTTTATACGTGTGGGGATGCGTTAGTGTCGAATCTTCTTCTTCGTTTGCTCTCTGGTGACGCGATGGATTTCCTTTTCGGGATGTTTCGCCGAGGTTACTCCATTTATATGAATTGGAGTTTTCTGCGTGTGTCTGTATACGTGAATGTATTTGTCATTGACGATGAGCCATTGCATCGCGATTGCTTATACATTATTTTTTTTTTTACATTAAAAAAAATTAATTATTTTTTATTTTCATTGTTTTTATTATTTATAATATGATCGTGAATATATTTTATTATACAATTAAGTATATGAAATAGATTAATAATTGGTCAAAAATTTATTAAAATAATTTATTAAAAATATATGCAATTTCTTTCGCTACAAATAAAAAGTTTAATAATTTTTAAATGAACAGTACAGTTTTTTTTTTTTTGCTCTTTTTCTCTTTTCCTTATTTTCATTCTATCTGTTCCTTTGTCTCTTATAGAACATAGGAATTATTTGGTATAATTACCATCATGTACGAATATGTGTGTAGCAATGAAAAGGTTGAAGCTTGATATCTTAATCCTAGTAAGATTATCGTGTAATGTGTTAAGCTTGCCAATGGCACGTATTACAATACAATGCACAAGAGATAATCCATATTACCCTATTGTTATCAGAACAAATGTTATTTAGTAGCAAAAAATTCAAGCTAATAATGTTGACTTTGAGAAATAAATATAAATATTAGAAATAATGATAATTGACGTAAAAAATAAATGCAGGATGAACGTATTATAGTTAATTATTTAAAATAACTCTATATTTATATTTATATTTATATTTGACGATACAGAAAATATTATACATTAACATTTTTTTATATTATATTATTTATTTTTTATTTTATTTTATTTTTTTTCCTATTTATTTTATTTCTCTCTTTTTTATATTTTCATATTAAATTATATCTACATTCTTCTTTATCTTTCTATTTATTTTGTTTTATTTGTCACGGTATACAATTGCATGAAATTTTATTGATACAAATAGTCATGTAACTTGAGTATATAATCACACGTGTGTGCGTGTCAGCTCGCGAGTAGACGCCTTTATTTATTTGACACATCGCCGGGCCGCACTATCCGTTTTACTTACACCCTTTCCGGCGTCTATCGACGTCTTCATCTGCACACGTGCAGGTCGTACACACACGCAATAGAGATACGCATACACGCGTACACATATCTTACAGTGGCCTTATCACCCCGCAACTGGCCAGCGGAGAACACATAACGCGGCCAATCGGCCGCAGCTGTCGTTCTTGTACACAGTGTGTTCCGATAGTAACGGCATGCGCAGGTGAAATCGACAGTCAGACTGCGCTATGATAAAACGATAATCGTCCAGACAATTCGCGATGAGTCACGTTTCACACGCGATAAATGCGTCGCATTTATCGCGCGCATGCCTGGCTTCCTTCTTATTTTATTCTTGGTATCTCTTTTCCTATGATAGTGTTAATTTTAATTGCGCTGCGATATTAAATGAGGAACGATGGCTTGTGCTTTTGTAAGAAATAAATTTAGGTGCACGATAAAAAATTGAATTAATTAATATAGCGAAATTAATTGAGCATAATAATGAGAAATATATGCAAGATATGAATGAAGAAAAAATATATGGAGAATTTCTTAACCGATTTGATAATCTTTTCAATGCGCGCGAACGATATCGAAAAATATGGGGTTTGCCAAATTTGCAGAATTTTTTAATTAAATTAAAATTCTGTCAAGGTTCACAATTGAATTAATTGAAGAATGTATTTTTCTTATTTATTTATATGTATAAAAGTCAAAAAATTGTCGTTTATTTTCAATTATCAATTACTCAAACGTCATATTTTTCTTTTGAAGAAATTGATTCAAAATCGAATAATCTATAATTTATGCAAAACATTCTTTATCACAACATTGTTATGTTACATATATTGTAGTATAATAATATTATATACATTATATATATATATAACGTACATTTAAATTTTTATTTAAATGTATTATATTTTATTTAAATGTATATGACTTTGATATTTACAAATGTAACTTCAAAGTTTTCAGATTAATTTGATAATTTTTGCGAATACAAAAAAGATTTTAAGATATCTTTTAAAAATAAAATAAGATTTATTTTTATCTTTAAAATATTTATTTAATATTAATTTATTATTTATTTAATACATTTATGTAAAAAATGTATTTATATATAATAACAGCAATAGATTCAAAGTATTAATAATCAAGTAGGAAAACTGGCAGATAAAAGTCAAGGCGCGGGTATTGTCGCATTGAAGCTGTCAATTTTTTCACTTAATTATATTCATACATTGTGTTTTATAAACACAACTCCTTTATATATATATATATATATATATATATATATATATATATATATATATTTTAAATACATATATTTTGCAAAATTTTTTTTTTGTTATCAAAATACTCGAGATACATATTCTATAGAAAATTTTAATTTTTTTTTACAAAAGATGTTTTTCTTCGAGACACCCTGTATCTTGCTTTCCCGCTGGCGCGATCCTATTAAACGCATTCTTACGACAGTGGACACTGGACTTTTGCGGCGGACACATGTCGCGCTAGTCAGACGCAAACCTTCGATTTATTTATTTAGCCTGCCTTTCTATTCATTGGTGCGTTCGTGTAGTTACTCAGCGTGCTTTTGCATTAGCATGTTCCTGCGTGTGCATTATGCGGCCGGCTCGTCGTGTAGCATATGATAATAAGCAGCAGTCGGAGACCCGTTTAATTGTCGTCCGTATGTTGTCGCCGCATTGCTGTGCCTAATCACCGTTGTTCTTCCACGTATTCGCAAATATTCGCAGTGAAATACGCGACACGGAAATACGTGTGTGTGTATGTATATATGTATTGTACATATATAGATACGAGATTAGTGTTGTATATGGGACGAGTAATAAAGGTGCGATAAAGTGCTGGTTTGTTAAATTTAAAAAGATACACGTTATGCATGGGAAGAAAAAGTTGCCTTGCAGGGAAAGAGAGGAAGCTCTATTATTTAAAATAAAATTTATTTTTTTATTTATTGTATTTAATACATTCATTATGTTTTATATATATTTTATATAAAAATTATTTTCTTACTTTTTTTTTAATTTTAAATATACACTTCTTGCAAAGTATTTTATCTTAAAATATTATATATATATTAATATTAATATTTGATCATCCAAGTATTCAAGAAGGATTATATACATATATATTCTGCTTTTATTAAAATTTCATTTATTAAAATTTTTCTTAATATTCTAATATTTTAGATCGATTTTAGATCGGATAAAGTAAAATAAAAAAATTTTTTCATGATTACATAAATATAATTTCTTTTGGGTTATATTTTATATAACAAAATTTTATATGTATATATATATATATATATATATATATATATATATATATAATTTTTATATTTATTTAAGAAATTATTTTATACAATATTTTCTTTCTGATTAAAATAAAGAGTATTTAAAATCTGTACAAATTATTTAAAATAAAATAAAAAAGTAAACTAGGAAAGATTTTTTGAGATATTCTAAATAAGAATATATTCTTATTTTATAGAATATAAAATTTCTTTCTCTCTTTTCCTCTCGTTTCTCTTTCTCTTCTTTTCTCTCTTTCTATTTTAATATCATAAAACATTACATCATAGTTTCCGAAATATCTCCGCGAATATGTTAATAATTTTCTCGGCAAAAAATTCTTCTTCGAATTTTACATGCTTGTTAAAATCGACTTCATGCGGAAAACTGAAGTAGAGAAACTTCTCTTGAACAATTGTAACATTCTCGTCAAATTGGAGTCTCAGACTCAAGTTTCCGACTACGATCATTAAGGAACGAATGTAAAAGGCTGTTCAATATCGCGATGGCGTGCCTGAAGCGCTCTCGAGGCTTGAAGATTAAGAAGAGCACTCGACGCAAGCGAACGAGAGCAGAAGCGCGATGCAAACGGACTCTTTCGGATTAAAATGGTCCACTGAAACTCATTCCCCGAATTAAACGGATTAGATCCAATCAGCACTCGTCGCGGCCGCTGTTGCTTGCTGAAGCTGAAGCGAAGCACGCAACACGTTGCGTAACGACGGCGGATACGTTTAATTCGATATCGCGTCGTTTGTTTAATTAAATCAGCTGTGGTCGGAATGATGTATGAATTTCGTATCTTATCGTCTCTGCATTTTACCAGCATACCTATAATATTATTTTAAGATAATTAAATAAAGGCGATACATTTTTCTCTCTCTCTCTCTCTGGTTAAACGAATTGCCGCGATTAATCTTTACTTTTATTTCACCGATGTCAAGGCCATGATTTTTATGGATTCCGATGGTTT
Organism: Cataglyphis hispanica; assembly: GCF_021464435.1. Taxonomy (NCBI): domain Eukaryota; kingdom Metazoa; phylum Arthropoda; class Insecta; order Hymenoptera; family Formicidae; genus Cataglyphis; species Cataglyphis hispanica. Next base: position 10,685,049 of record NC_065954.1, on the reverse strand, counting down.
AAAGAATGTTACGCTTCTTCGAATCGATGAAAGGTTTCCCCGGTACTGGGCTTCCTTGGCACGTCTCGCGAATCTATCGCTTTCCTTATCGAGAGCTTCGAGTTCGACAGCCAAGGAATATTCGGCCGTTTCGCCGACTTTATGAGAGGTTTCACGCTCCGCTGACTCATGCCGAGTACGCCACGTGGTCACGATTTGTCAAATTCTTCCGACTCACGATGCACTATCTTTCGTTAATTTTCTTATTGATATGCTCGACGAGGCAAATAATCTTGTTTGGGATTTTAACAACTCTCTATAACTCACTCTAATCAATGATTGTTAAACAATTAACATAGAGAAAAAAATAATATTGATTAGTATATTTCGAAGAATTATGAAAATTAAACTTATACATTTTTTTATTTTTGAGTAATAGAAGCATTAAATTAAAAATATAATATACATTGAAAGACATATTTGTTAATATAGTATATAAAAAGTAATGTTAAAAAAATATTTATCGTATTAAACAATAATGATTAAAATCTCTTAAATATAATAATAATATAAATTAATATAATATAATAACACAATAGAAAGTGAACTTATGAAAAATTAAAATTAAATATAATATTAAATATAAAATTAATATTAAATATAAAATTAAAACGACAGCATATTTTTTGAGAGATCTGTAAAAGCGGTTTTGCGCTACTTTTGGCAATATTTTAGAGTTTTGCAAGAATAAAGATTCCGGCAGCGCCGTGTGGTTTGGTTGTCTGTGTCCGAATGTGTCGCTGTGAAAATTTTAGAAGCACAAGTTTGTAAATACGAGTGACATGACAGTAGCATTGCCAGGAACGGGAGCCGATGCTCGCATTGACAGATTGCAGTTCGTTCTATCTGTCGATCGGGGAGACGGGAGGAATCAGGATATGATCGGGAGTGGTGGATTGTGCAATTACATTTTCACGATGACCCTTCCAGCTACGTTTCGTGCGGTATAACTCTCGTCTCTCTAGAGGGAGGAAAACATGTATTTAAATTGCGCTCACGCATTCCCATGTACCGCAAGTACGCGCTTATATTTATGCAAGTCGGGGTGGCTGATGATTGTGGTTCGCTAATGACTGTGGCATTTGCAGCTGCGATAAAAGAAAAGGGCGTATAGAGTTACCGAAAAAATATACCCCTTTTTAGATAATATTTGTTAATTTTTTAATGTTCCTTTTTCTGTTGCATTCTCGGTACGTATATATTTTTTATAATTTTTAAATTATTTTTTTTAAAGATAATTTTATTTTTAAAATAACATCATACTCTTAAGATATTACCTTTCCATTAAATTTTATGTATTATTTTTATTCAATTATTTATATATTTTAATTATATATATTAATTTTTTCAAATATAATATATTTAGAATATATAATATTATGTGTATGTGTGTGTGTGAATAAAGAAGATAGAGTTTTTTTCATAAATAAACGAATTATATGGGCTTACAAATGTAAAAGAATAATTTTGTACACGGAATGAAAGAATGCGCGAAAATACGGAGCTTCAACTGCACATACAGATATACAATTTTTCTGCTCACGTGCCATCACGGAAGCTTTATCGGATCGCTTCTTCCCCTCAACAACGCTCAATATTGACTCTACGAAAGTGCTCGCGGACGGAAACCTTCTAATTTTCCGGCCTTCCGATTTTCGTCGACGCAATGCAAATACAGGAGCAGTTTGCTGTGCTGCTACGGCGAGAGAGAAACACGCTGAAAAATATCGCGTCCACCATTATTGCCACGATTACTGTCTCGCGGTGTCACATTTTACACAAGATTAAAATCAGTCTTAAAATTATAGATTTATAATCAAATCGTAGCCAGCAATAATGATAATTAATGAATATAGTGATATAATTTAATAATGACGATAAATAAAGTTTTTACACACTTACAGAAAATAAATTTTTTATGAAAGAAATTTACAATTGTGAATTATTATTAGTATAATAATTTGAAAAAGATTTAATTTACTTAATTTTATAATGTATTTTTTAAAAAAAGGTCATTAAATTTATAAAGTTTTTTATAATATTAATTGCAGAATCTTGCATAAAAAATTTCATAAATTTAAGACGTTAAATCACATTTCTTCAGGAAATAAATTTTAAATTTAAACACACACAGATTAAAATTAATATTTTAATAATATAATTTAAATTTAAACTTTTTTTTTAATTAAAAACTAGTTTCTCTTTAACTTAAGTCTTAATTTTTAATTATTATTATATTATTTAATCTCGAAAGCTCAATATGCTTACTTCAAACGCCATCAACTTAAAAATTTATTAATTTCAACTTTACACTAACGAAAACATTATTGATCGATCATAGAGATAATTGATAGAATATTGACTGATTGGCGAACGTGTCTTTGTAATCACCTCATTGACCTCTTTATCTGTCTTTCAGTTGCTTAATTCTCTGGCGACCGATTTGGACTGCATGCTGAGCGAGCTCTGCACGACCCCGGATTCCTACGAACGGTAAGCTTATCTTTCTTTTTTTCCTTCGGCCTTCTCTCAACGAGGTCAAGTGCGACCGCGCATCGTTCGTTTCGAATCCGAGATCAATTGATGAGAAAATTTTGTTGGAGCCTGTGCTATTCTTCTAATTTAGGAAACGATCAATTTACAATAAGTAACATAATAATTGTATGTATATATATATATATATATATATATATATATATATATAACAAATATATAGACAAAGAAAAATGTAAACATTAAATGTAATTTTGTGCTATTATGTGGGGTCAAATAAATAACATAGATTATTTTTTTTATTAATCCTTTTAAATTATATACACAGTATAATATATATAAACAAAAAGAATATATATTTTTTAAATATTTAAGCTTAAACATTATAGATTATATTCTTGTCTATATACTATACATATTATCTTTGATTTTGTCTTATAAAAATTATTTGATGATGAATTTTACATTTATTTAATTTTATATCAAAATTTAAATTAAAATTAAGCATTATATGTCAAACATATAAAAAAATTAAGATTTGAAAGAGGGAAAGTTATATATATATATATATATATATATATATATATATATATATATAATTATATTATGAAGATATACATATTTAAGTATATAGAGGTATAATATAGAAATAATTTTGATGTATGTGCATATTTTATATATATGTTAAATATGTATAAAAAATAAATACGAGTGTCTTATTGTAATGTATATATATTTTGGAAAAATTCGCGTTATAATGCGGAAAACATATTAACCATTCTTGCCACATGCGGTGGAGGTTAAATCAAATTAATTCACGTAATTTATGGGGAAAATCTCGCGTGAATAATTTCCATATCGCGTAGAATCCTTCTTGTGATGTATAAGAGACTGCGCTTACAATATCCAAGATGTTATATAGAACACTAGGCATTGTATACCGGGTGGCCAATATTATCTATTAAATCTTCTATATTTGCTATAAATTAATTCCATTAATTTGCAGTTTTATTGCGAATTTTAATAAGAAATAATGAAAAGTGAAAAAAGAGACGACTTACAGATACTAGTGTGAAATGCTTATTTGCTTCATACAATTATATAGTATAAAAATTATGTTAAATACTATTTGTTAATAATGAAATTTTTTTGTTTCTTTTTTTTCTCGTTCCTTCTTTAAAAAACGATTTTAATTTATTTTAATTTATTCTCATTATTGGCGATCATCGGTTATATAAACTGCTTATATAAGGGATAGATGCATATAGATGTTGATTTTTAGACGCACATACACTCATATATTGAATATGTATATGTATGTATGTATATATGTACGTGTATATACATAGTCGTCTTAAACTTTAAGATTTAACATCTGGGGTGCGTCCTTCTATTCACTCGAAAGAGAAGATGGACGATGTCTTCCTGAATGGACGGAAAATTTCAATAGCTCGAGAAGGGTTCGAAAGTTTGAAACTTGGCATAACTTGAGCTTTATATCGACAAATATGATTAACTGCGATTTCAGATAATGATTACGCGTGTTTTGTTGACAATTTAAACAAGTTATTTACAAAATCGAACTTTACATCACCATTAATTTGATTGTGTAATGTCATTAATTCTCATTAATTGTGTTCTATAGTAAAATTAATATGTACGTATATAAATTAAAAGATACTAATATTAATTTTTATTTAATATTATTTTTTTAAATAAAATTTTAAATAAAATTTTTTAATCAAAATTTAATTAAATATAACACATGTAAAATTTTTAATAATTTAATGCACAAGAGACTTTCTATAACTTTTTAAATTTTTAATACTTATTAAAGATTAAACAGAATTAATTAAAGAGAAATATTAAAATAGATAAATTTAAATATTATATTATATGAATTTAGATATTTCTCTCTCTTTCTTTACGCGTTGTCAACATTTGTCATATAGAAATTAAATTCATAATTATGTTTTATGAATTCGTCAATTGCATATGCTGAAATATATAAGTTACATTGGCATTCTAACTGAGGAAATACATATTGATTTTAATTATTGTGTGACAGAATTTCGAAATCTTAAAAATTTAGTGACAATACATATCACATCTATGTATCAAATTATTTTATTGTCATTTACAAATTGTTATTATTGACACATAAAAGGTATGTGCATGTTTTTATTACATATTGCGCGAAAGAAGCATTGTCTACAATTTTATAGAGATGATATGAGCGCTATTATGAGGCCACGCTGAAACGGCTTACAGCTGGCAACTCGAACAGCAATTATGCATAATATTATGACACTAATTTCGAGCACATGTTACGAATTAGGTCGTTTGTTAGCGATACTAATTTTACGTATATACAATATTAATTCACATACCGTTTGGTCTTAAAATGATTTCATACTTGAAGTATCTAATTAATTTATTGACTTACAGAACATATACTTAACATTATAATAGAAAAATAGTAACTAATAGAAAAATAATAAAAATCTTGCAAAATATTTTATAATATTAATGTTTTCTATATTATGTAACATATAAATATAGAATTGTATGCAGAATTATATATAGAATTTTGTACACACGTGTTTTCGCCTTTTTACAAAAATGCATTTCCCATATTTTCCGAGAGGGAGAGAGATACACATATTTTTAAATATAATATTTGAAAATATATATTTAATTTTGATTTTTAATATTTTTTAATATATACTATACATTTTTTTAAGTGTTTAATGTATTATATATTTAATATAATATAAATATATTTTTTGAGGAAGATTAAAAGAGAGCATCTATGAAACGCTTTTAAAAATGTTTAATCTTTAAAGATGTTTTATTAAATATATCGCAAAAGAAATTAGTAATGTTTTTTAATTATATACTTTGCATTTTTTTTTACGAAAATGCGCGCTCCCTGATTTTTCTAAAAAAAAGTTACGGGGGAGATAGCGCATTTATTATTAATCTCATACCGTCTGAAGACTTGTTCGTAATAAACTGTTATAACTTCCTTCAAGAAGTGTATTCTCTTTTTCTCGCCACAACGAAAGTTCGAGCGCTTTTCCAAATTGTACATCCTTGCGATATAAATTGCTCATCGCAATGTTAGTTTGCATCACTTTCAATATACGTAATCGATGCAGAAAAAACATCACTTCGCTGCTATTTTATACCGTGTAAAAAATGACGAGAGACATTTATTAATGTCCGTTCTCAATTGTACCTTATCGCGAAGATTACTCATGCTATTTTGCCTTGAAACGCACCAATTTTTTATTCTGCCTACTGCATCAAATATAATAGTAATATAATTAATGATTATTTAATACTATAACGATTATAGATAATAATGATGATAATAATTGATTGCAATGAAATATTATTGTATTTACATAACAAATTCTCTGCGTGATATTTAATAGGGATTATAGTATGTATGATAGTTTATATATTAATCAGTTATTAATATGTGACATTAAAATTAAAATTAAACATTAAAACTAAACTGATTGATTACTAAAATAGAAATAAATTGATAAAAATTAACTATGACAAATATAAGTTTATTAAAAATGTCAAAGTAATAAGTTAAATTTTTATTTAAGAAATCATCATTTGTGTCATGATCAAGTAATCGATTTTTTGTATTTATATACATATATACATATATACACATACTATGTATATATATATATATATATATTTATTATATATATATATATATATATATATATATAATTATTATTATATATATATGTATATATAATTATTATATATATATATATATATATAATATTTATAATTATTATATATATATAATATTTATATATATTATATATATAATATGTATAATATTATATAATTATTATATATATATTATTATATATATATACGTATATATGTATATATATATAAATATATATACTTTGTCTCATGAAAATTATTGTCAGTAAAAAAAATGTTGGTCTCGGAAAAAAATGGATTTAAATAATTATATAAGATATATGCGTATATACAATACTCGCCAAATTTCAAACATAATATATGACCATGTATGATCTTATGTCTATTTCTTTCTTGGGTGATTAATCAAAGTTTCGTTCTTTTAACATTTATTCACACATTTCATAGAGATACTTCATATTGCGCTTTTCAGCACATATCACATGTCGTAATGATTAATCGCAATGGATGAAAAATATGACGGGAATGACCAGCATCGGATCTCTAATTTATACGATTGTACATCGATAAAAAACGCTCGCGTATATATGCAAATTAGCTGGACGAACGGATGACGGTACGAGCGACGAGACGCGACGGTTTGCGCGAATGAAATTTCCAATTTTTCTCCTATCGCTCTCCACCGGAGATATCGAGACCCCCTTCCATTTTTTTTCCCGGAAATATCATTCTCCGTTTCCGACAGGCGCCCGACACTTTTGTTCGTCAAATTCGTGTTAGCAGTAACCAATGTTTTCATCGGGCTTGGCAGCAAAAAAAAAAAAGAAGAGAGAAAGTGCTTTTAAAAAAATGGTTGTGATGCGTATGACGATTTTTCCATTGTTTTACTCTTGCGCTCTTTGCATCGTTGCAAGTGCGGACTTTATAAATTGCAGAATTAACATTCTGATAGAAAAAAAAAACCCAGAAATGTCAAGTAAATTTACAATTTACATAAAAATTTGTTATTGAAAACAAGAATATTTTGAATGATTTTAAAACGAATGTACTAAAAATTTGCTTCGTAATAAAAAATAAAACTAAAAATATAATTTATAAATTTGTGGAAGGGAGAAAGATAATTCTTGGGAATAATAATGAAGAAGCTTGTGATTTTTTAGAATTTTATCTGAAATCTTTTGTTTTATGAACAAGTTTAATCTAGTCTTTATACATATATATCTGTTTTTGCAAAGTTTAAATTTCTTTTAGAAAAAGCGAGACATTTAATGTACATTTCGGGAACTTTGATCAGTGACGTTATAAGCAGCTTTTCGAACTAAACCCGTGTTACTGTCACTTACAGTTCCAGACAAGAGGTCGGCGAGGATAAGGAGACGCGGAATTGAAATGAAATTCTGTGATAATTGCAGTTGAATTATTATTGGCCGGCAATCTCGGTAAAAAGTTTGTTTTTGCCTCAAATCGGTGAGCCATCAGCTGTTTTCGATGTAATGACAGCAAGAAGAACATTTGTTTCGATTCTAAATTATTCTATGACAGAATAATTTTTAGTTAAATAATTTAATATATGTAATTAAATTAATGTAATTTAATTAATATATATATGTGTGTATGTGTCTGTGTATACATATACATATAGTAATAAACATAATGTATAACAATATTTTTATTTTTTTTAGACTAAATTAAAATTTATTAATTGAATTATTTAACTGCGTAAATTATTATATCTTGAAATTATTTAAAATAGAAATAAATATATATATATATATATATATATATATATATATATATTTAATAATATATATAATCATATAGAATAAAAAAATATATGATTTAACAAGAAATAGGAAGGGAGAGAGAGAGAGAGAAAGAGGGAGAGGAAATAGAATGTGTTGTTTTCTCTTTTGCAGCGACTTTGTAAACTAGCTCACTATTCCAGCATCATGCTGGATCGTTAATGCGATCAATCTCTGACATAATTAATCTCCTCTTTTTCAAGCGATCTCTAGCATGGCATAATTAAGTCTTATCTTTCCAATCTCTGCGCGCGATATAATAATAATAATTATTATTACGTGGTTTCCCACTATATAATATACATAATTTAATTGCAAAATTTTACTAATAATTGTTTATATTTACTTTATATATTATTAATTATTATTTTTAACGGTTGAAGAATCTTCAGCCTAGATGTTGCACAAGCATTTTTAATAAACGGCTCTTAACGGCCTTAAGAATTTAATAATACCCTCCACACGAAAGCATAATGGCACATTCTTTCTCGTCTCGTGGCGCGCACACGTCATTTCCGGATATTCCCCAAGCCATTAAACGAGGTGTGTATCTCCGGCCGATGTGAATTTCGAGAGTGCACAGCAAATTCGCTTTTAATGCACGCTTTCTCTCCTCCTTTTGCATCCCTTCCTTCCATCCTTCAACCATCTTGACATCGAAAAATAATGTAATTTTCCATCTCCCGCAGCTCCTCGTCGTCGTCCAGATGTGCGATCGCAGCATTAGATTCGCATTAGACCGGACGAGATCGTTCGAGGTGCATTCGGAAGGAGATACAATTTTCGCCATAACATAAAAACTTGTGTTTATCGTCTGCTTTTTCCGACACTGCCTTCCTGCACGAGCTACATGGAATTTCTCTCGTCGAGAAAAATAGCAAGATAACGTACTCTCTTTTTATTATTTGTGTAAAATAAATCGATTCGTATCGAACATTTTTAGGAAGATATAATTCAGGAAGATATAATTCATTTCTAAATTAAACTTACAAAAATTATAATAATTATAAATTATAACAATATTAAAAAAAAAAATTATAACAATAAATTATAAAATTATAAATTAAAAAATTATAACAATAAATTATAAAATTATAAATTAAAAATTATAACAATATTAAAAAAAACTTGTTATATCATATAATAAATAAAAAGTTCTCTATAACAAAATGTATTAAGTGTTATAATACATAAATTATAATTATAATAATACGAAAAAATTAAATTAGCATAATAATACGAAAAAATTAAATATTTAGAAAATATAAAAACAGAGAAAATATATAAAATAAATATATATTGAGAAATACATTATTAATATTATAATATATTTAGTGCCAATTAAAGTGAAAGAATATAATTCCGTAAACATCTTGTGTAAAATAATATTGTGTATATACCATTCCTTGAGGATTTCTCTCAATATAGTAGATGTCTGCGGAGAATCGAGGAACAAGTTTGAGCTATGATGCTCCTGGGAGTTGCGGAAGCTTCAAGTCTTGCGCCATGACGTCTATGGACTACAAGAACCATCAGCAGAACCACCACCATCCCCTGTGTACATACTATATAGGACGCGTACCCGCATAAGGACGCCTAAAAGCAGTTCATCTGGCGAAACTATCGGTCCAGACATTGTCTGTCCGAAATTTATGGGGTTCACCACGGGTTATTTCTGCCGTTGACAGTTTTGGATGGTCAAAAGAAACTATTAGATGTCGATAACATAAAGCGTCGCGTCCAATATATCGAAAAGTGATCGATAAAAAATCAAGAACGTAAAGCGAGCTCCTAAAATATTGAAGATTTTACAAATCTCTCATCAAAATGAGTTAAGACGATATTAAATATATGTAAATTAAAAAGCAAATACGAGTCAAATACAGCTAATGTTAATAGATACATATTAATATATATTTTAGATTTTTTATTTTATTTTATTTTATTTTTTTTTTTTTGATCCCTTATAATTTTAATTAATTTATTTTGATTTTCATAAATGATTCTAGAAAATGAGTTAAGAAGATATTAAATATATGTAAATTAAAAAGCAAATACGAGTCAAATACAGCTAATGTTAATAGATACATATTAATATATATTTTAGATTTTTTATTTTATTTTATTTTATTTTATTTTATTTTATTTTTTTTTTATTTATAATTTTAATTAATTTATTTTGATTTTCATAAATGATTCTAGAACCGCACGAAGAAAAAAATGATTTGCCGGACATACACATTCTTTTCTAACACCCTGAAAATTTAAGTAAGTCTAGATGAACAAAAAAAAAAAAATAGAAAATAAAAACAAATGTCGAATTATTTGCGGGAAAAGTAGACTACAGAGATTCGCGAGAAGAGAGAGTCGAGAGAGGCGGACGATCGAGTTATCCGGAAACTCGATATAACTCGGCACACGGAGATTCCCCCGGGTCGATTTCTCCGGATATATCTCCCCCTGATTTCTGGCGGCTAACGCGAGTCTGATGTTTGCCGAGGGGACCGTGCACTCCACCCTTATCCACCACCCCGTATCGTTAGCGGGTAGACAAAGGGTGCGTGCCCACGTCGCCGGGAATACGTGCCCCGAGGCACTGCTAATTCCGTCGATAATAGATTTTCAAGTCCGGCGCATCGCACCATTTCCGCCATTCGTCAGCGTCTCGTTCGCGCGAATTTGCACCGAGCGCAAAATTACATTCCTTCAATGAAGGAAGTTTCTCACGTTTCTCTCGACAATTTCGGATTAGAGCGGGATGTCATACTGACGTTATATAAACCGTGTAAAAAGAAATATATTTATTATAATATATTTATTACAATATATTTATTAGAATCAGTTTTTATTGTATTGGGTTGGCAACTAAGTTGTCGCCGTTTTTTTTTCAAAAGTTTATTTTTCAATAAAAATTAACAACTAATTAATCAATAATGTATTCTCCCTTGTTGTTTACAATTTCTTCCCAACGTTCAACAAGATTTTCAATTCCTCATTGGTAGAAATCGCCCGGTTTCGACTCGAAAAATTCATCCAACCAAGCTCTCAATTCTGCATTAGTATTGAACGAAACTCCGCGCATAGCATTTGAAAGACATCGAAAGAGGTGGAAATCCGAGCTTTTGCGGCCTTAGAACCTTGATTAAAAGCAAAAAGAAGGAGGTGTCGAAAATGCTCATTTTTCTCAACTTGACATTCCATTTTAATGATCTGAAAATTAACATAAATTAACTCGAACAAAAAAAAAACATAGATTCCGGTAGAACAAAACATCCTCTATCGAATGATTTAAAACATTATGCCGAAAACATTTAATGACATGCGGAATGTTAAAATTTAAAAAAATGGCGGGAACTTAGTTGCCAACCTAATAAAATAAAAAAATATTTTGTAACAAATTTATGCAAAATATATATTTCTTGTAATAATTAAAAGGTATAGAGATAGTGAGAAAAAGAAAGAGAATACAAGATAATGTATAATACACTAAATGAATAATGTAGAGGAACGATTAGAGTCTGAGATCTGCCGGGGACATTGTGACCCTGTTTCACTTAAAATGACATCTTCATGGAACAACACGACTGGCGCTGATGGTTGCCGGAAATTAGGTGATTGTTAAGCTAGCTTGCGAACAGTTGATGACAGTGAGATTAATTAGAGACACAATATATCTATATATATATATTGCGTCATCATATTCAGTTGTGAAAGCTAACTGGAGATCCTTAATATGTGAGAGATTCCACCCTTATTCGTGCAATATCTTCCATAAAGATGATTGTCGACTTCAATATATCTTATATATGCGAAAATTTTCTATATTAAATATAACTATGTTGTATTTTATTATTTTTATTACTATAATTATTTTTATATAATACTTAATTTGCATATTAAATCTTCTCAATTTTTTAAAAGTATTTCTATGATACTATTATAGAAAGTAACGTTGTACGTATCAATTCGTGTCATTAAACAAGATTAGTCTAAATTCTTTTAATTTTTTTACATAAGTATATTTTTACATAAATATATAAGAGAGAGAGAGAGAGAGAGAGAGAGAGAGAGAGAGAGAGAGTTTTGATAATAGATAAATATATATTTAAAAAATTTTAAAATATATATTTTATAAATATAAATAAATATATATTTTAAAAGTTTATTAAATATATATAAAAGTTATTATATAAAGTTTATTAAATATATATAAAAGTTATTAAATATATATTTTAAAAGTTTTTTTGACAACTACTGATAATACGAGATTTGATTAGCAGCACGTAGTAACATTACAATTGATTAAAGATTGTTATTGTTAGCGAGGTGAGATGGGGAAGATCAGTATCCAGTAAAGGGGAATCTCGAACACGTAGCCCAAGGGAATCATTGTATCTAAGTTATAACCTACATCGATTACGAAGTCCTTAATCATTATGGACGACACATTGGCGTAATGATTATATAAACATTTCCGAAAGGTAGACACGGAATTAATAAATTAAATACCAATCCTCTTTTATAAGTTTTTTTGGTGATAGATGCATGTATAATTTGTTACTTTATTTCTAAGAAAATGTTATTTAAATAATTTTATATTTAAAAATTTAAGACGAAATTAACAATTAGAACATAACTTAATGTTTCTTGAAATAAAAAATTATTTTAAAATTTTAATTAACTTAAATTATTTGAAATAATATAAAGATTAAGGAGAGTACATATATATATATATTTTACTTTATTTCCATAAAGAGTTATTAAATTATATATAAAAATTCAATTTTTATTTAATGGCATTTAATTTTTTTACAAAAAAGGTTTTTTAAAAATAATTTGTTTTAATTTTTGTTTTAATATTTTTTCTATTAAACTGCTTATTATTTATATTTAATTTTATTTTTAAAATAGTATAAATAGATAAATCTTTTTAAAAGAGAAATTTTTGTAGTTTTATATAACATTTTCTCCTGTAAATAAATAAAAAATGTTTTTTTTAATAATTAAATTGCTAAATAAATAAAAATTTGGGCGTATTTGAAATTTTATTTATAAAACTCTAAAATAAAAGATTCAGAAATTTTGTAGAAAAATTATTTAATCAAAAATAGGAATGTTTACATATTTAATTTCCTTCCCCTCCCTCTCTCTCTCGCGTTATCGTTTATAGGGAGTCGCGCTACAAAGGGATCGAAAGACAATTCAAGTGGAACGATAACGCCAATACTTCATCTTTTTCGTTACAATCGCAACCTTAATCTCCCTTTATAATATATTGTATATGTGTAATGTGCGTATATGTGTGTGTGTATATATATCTATATACGTACATATGCCATAAGATAAATCTCAAAAATGTTAACAGCTAATATATATAAGTTAATAACAGCTATCATTCTTGTTCTGCTGAAGATAGAGAAAAATAGTACAAGAAAAATTTGAAAGTGTGTTTAATAAGTATTAGCTTCCTACAAAGCTCCTATTTCTTTATTAATGCAATTATGCATTAGATCAGTGCAACTGCATTTTTTCAAATAGAATTGGCATCACTAATGTTTTATACATAAATCGATTATGCTTAGAATATTTTATGTTAAAGGATATAAGGATAAGATAAATGGAAAAACTATAATAATTTATGAAATGTTTGAATTTTATGTTTTTTTTTATATATCTGAGAAAATATATAAAAGTAATTTTGCCATTACATATATTAAAAAGGTATGCAGTTATTTTAATTTTGCGAATGCTGAGAACGCTTTTTACGGCTTGCTAATTAAATTTCAGTATAAATTATTTTTTATTTTTCTCAAAAATGATAAGTATTAAATTTTAAATATTAAATATAGAAATATAAGATATATTTTTAAATGACTAAATATGTTAATAGGTGTTTCGAAAGACATTGCATCAATATCTTGGCGTATTATTTAGATTGAACAATTATCAATATTTTGACGATGTGTTTAGGTTGGAATGACTATCTCATTAATTTTATTAACTCGAGTCATATATATATATATATATATATATATATATATATATATATATTTTTAGAATTTTTCACAAATCCAATTATTATATTTTAATTCACTTGTATTGTAATGAAAGATAAAATTGTGATGAAATGCATACTCGTTGACAGCATAGAATTATATATATATATATATATATATATATATATATATATATATATTAATTCATCACAATTTTATCTTTCATTACAATACAAGTGAATTAAAATATAATGATTGGATTTGTGAAAAAATTCTACAAGTATCGGATACTAAATAATTTATTTAATTATTAATACAGCAAATTAATTTTAATTTAACAATAATTGACAGGCCGTAGCTTTGGAATCCTTTAAAGATTTATCAGCAAAATAAGAAGTATCGAAGTATAAGATTTAGTTGTCATTTTTTATTGATGTTATATAGAATGTCTAAGCATTAAACGCATTTCTTTTGTATCGTGAATTTCTTTGCTTTGATTATTTTGTTACAAAAATATCAGGATAACATAACTTTAAAGTAAGAATAAAAGGGAGAGAGAAGATTGCAATGAATTATACTTCTCTCCAATATTTTTGCTCAAGGAATTGTCTCACAGTTGGCCAAAAAATCTACTATTTAGATGAAATACGTTTAATGAAAGAAGTCTTATATATATTGTTTTATTCCTTATCGATGACGGACATTAAATCATGTGATACTGTACATTGTACGGCTTTAATTGTTCTTATGAAATTACTTCCTGGATTCTCAAACGCTGAAATTAAAAGAATATTTTCAATTTTTATTGTGAAATTTATAATCTGTTGATGTACATTATATACTATATATTAGTATATTAATTATAGTCTTATATTTTTGAAAAATATTATGTGAATATATTTAGCTGCATGTGCGTAGAAAATATATTTTTATTACAATAAATTTTATTATTTTATTTTGAACTATATTTTAGTTTTTTCTAATTACTATTTTAAAAATATTTATATAAATGTTTCAATCTATTTAATATTATTTTTACAATCACTTATATATGTTCTTTTTCTTTTTGAAAAAATTAATTACATACATATGTTTAATAAATATATTAAATTATTGCAATATGTGTAAACATAGAATTATAAGCCGATGCTGAAGCGTTAGTTTAATAAGTTTTGACAAATAATTACGCGAAAGTATTGATAGATATGTTATTAATAAAATGAGAAATACAAGAAACTAAATTAGTATATCGGTAAAATGTTTTTAAATATAACAAAAAAATTTTTTTTATTTAAATTTTATTTATTTATTTTTTTTAAATAAATTTATATATGATTCTCTTTATCGATGTAATATATGAATGTATGTAATAAAGATAATATGTAATTAGTTATTTTTTCAAGAGAGAGAAATAGAGACAGACATAATATATAATGTAATAATAATAAAATACGCATAATTTACTTAATATGCGTATAATATGCGTTACCTTCATCTATGCATGTGCCACAGATGTCTTTGCACTGCTGTGCTTTGACTAAATCGGACGTGAGAGTTTCACAGTTCTTTAGAATTTTGTCTTTAAGCAGTACATCATTGTCGTCGATCTAAAATCGATATCAATTCATTATAAAAAGGAGTGAAAATTCGCATTTTAAGGCAAATATTTATTGTAAATTCATATGTATGGAAAATACGTACACCGCCTATTCTTTTCGTTGCACAGTAAATCGCCACAATGTTATGGTCCACTAAAGTTACAAATTTTATAATGCAGTTTGAAGTGTAAACATCAATAGTGAGACAAAATGTTTAAGTTTGCAGGTATGTGTATGTGTGTGTGTGTGACATCTATTTGGATTTACAGTTTATTAATATTATCTCCTTATCGAAATTAATGATATTTCTTTCAAGATTTATTTATATATATTTATGCCAACAGTGTTTTTATTGTGTTTTATAAACGCTTACGCAACTATTGCATTGACCATATTAGTCGAAATATCAATTGACATATTTAATATTAGAGAAATATTTGTAGAATCTATTCTCGTTTTTATGTGCACACAGTTCTTTCTTTTTTGTTATACATATTTCCATGTTTTTAATATTCTTGATCATTCTTTCAAAAGTATTCTTTTAACAAGAAATTTTTTTTATTGATTCTGTTCCTTCAAAATATTACTTGACATAATTTAACATAGTGACATCTGATAAATTGAACATTAAATAAATAATCACGATAGAGATATAATATTATTTGTATATTATATATCGGAACAAATAACAGGTAGAATTCAGCGAAAAAAGTTAAAGTATATCAAAAACAATTAAAATAATTCAGCGAAATAAAAGTTTAAACACGAATGTTTTTTTTCGGTTTCTTTACTGTTTACTTGCAGATTACAAGAACAAAAGAATATGCCTTTATATTGTAGAGATGCCTATCATATATTAATATATGATGCATTATAAAGTATGAGAATAAAACTATGATCATTTTATGAGGAGTATAATTTTTTTTTTAAATTGAATATTAGTTTGAATGTTATAAATTAGTTTTGATTCTCTTTAATGTTGAATATAAGAATATATTTAATGTTCCTATAAGATATGTGTTGCGTTATTGATAGAAATAATATCGTACGTTGTAATAGATTGGTACAATAGATTATTATTATTATACGATTATCTATATAAAATTTTCAAATAGAGTTACTGAATTTTATTCTTTTATAAGAAATTAGAAAAGTTCTACTTAATTTGTTAAAAATTTGCATAAATGCTAATTGTTATTATATTTCAATTTATAAAAAAATTATTTTATAATGGTCGGTGTTATCCACTATGATGGAATATTATTACTTAATAATCGATACTTACTCTTCAAACCCGGTATTTTCATACTTTCTTTTTTACATTCCATTACTTTCTCTACAAATTTTTTTCCGGTTATGATATTGTCGGCATGAATTATGGTAATCTGTAATCGAAAGAATCGTATGTGAAATTTTTAAGAATATACATTTAAATTATTATATTTTTTAAAAAGGGTAATTATTTTTTGATGAAATTTAAAATAGAAAAGATTAAAAATGTATATATTTAAATTACTTTATACAATCAAACTCTTAAATTTATTGAAACTTTGATCACTATATTCCGTACATAATGGCTTTTAATCTTTCTATATAATTATGTCCGGAAGTATTGATTATTCAAAAACATATTTCACATTAAACTTATTTTGTTTCGAGGGGAGCGTATAATAATTAACATGGTTTTATATCAAATAAAAGAGCTTTTAAGATTTGGAAATGTCACATGCATTATATATATATATATATATATATATATATATATATATATATATTTGTTAAATATATATTTAGTATATATATATATATATATATATATATATATATAATATATATATATAATATATATATATGTATATATATATATATATATATATATATATATATATGTATGTATGTATATATAATATGGAACTTTTAAATGTATTTTTAAAATAAAATATAATGATATAATTTTTTAACATATTTCATAGTAATTGCAATGAAATATTTTAAAAATAACTGTTAGTCGTGAACATTTTTTTCATTTACTTATTTCATATATTTAGGAATTACATCGAGATTCGAGGACGTTTGTCTTTGAATTTCAACGTCAAAGAGAAGCTACACGATAATAAAAATTTTAACTATATTTTAAAATTTAATCCACAATGACTTTGAACAAGCTTATGATCATAAGTCATTGGATGTATGCCTGTATATTTTATAAAAATTAAAACAAAAAAAATAAATAATTTTATTCATTAAAAAATGTCTTTAAATGACCCAAAAATTCCTTTTAAAAAATTACAAACTCTGGAAACAAAACTTTGTTTTGAATGTTTTTTTTTTTGAAAAATAAAGAGACTAAACTTAATCTGAAATATTTTTTTGAATATAATCAGGACTTCCGTAGATAAACGCGTAAGGTGATTTTGATAATTTTGAGGCGACACGATACGCGGAAATGTTCTTCGAAGGTATATTAAAGTCTGATAACAATGATAAAACAGGTCAATTGTTTTCGTGTAATTTATAAAAATATAAAATATAATGAGAAACAAATAATGAAATCTAAATTAGTAAAATAAATATTATTTATTCAATTTATATTACATGAGATATTAACAATAATTTTTTATATAGATTAATGATATATACATACATTATTATATATATATATATATATATATATATATATATATATATATATAATATTAAACATGCAGAAAGAACATGGAAATTTTATAAATTAATTATATAAAACGTAATGCAGAATATTAAATGAAATGAACGGGTTTTGCTTACGTGTGCGTAACTGACAATTGGCGATTATATATAATTATTAACTGATAAACATACAATTAAATATAAAATAAGTTAGTAATACGATCTCTAATTTTTAAATTAATTTTAATTCCGGAATATAGCATTATAACTGTAATATTTCATATACAAAATGTTTTATATACAAAATTATTATTATAGTATTAAAATTACAATATATACATATCACTATAATTGTTTAAATTTGTCATCAAATATGAAAATCTTTTTAATTGCGAAAGCATCACTAAAAGTTGTTTCTTCGTATATATATACTCGCTGCTTTGTACTTACCAACATACAAGCGATGAACACGGCAGTCTTCATTTTGCTTCTCTTTTTTAAGTACTGCAAAATTTAATAATCTGCACTATACTGTGAGCCATTGATTTTGTCAGTGGTATTTATATGGAACAAGTTGCATAATGGTTACATTCAGCGGATAAATTATTTACTCTCATTTTCTCCGCATTCATATAATTCCAGTGCACATAATTCTTTTTAATGATATCAAATACGATTATCAAATCTTTGTATGTTAATGAATTTAACATTCATATTCTTAATTAATCTTAATTAATCTTGTCTCCTGCCCCTACTCTTACTTTTTATCAGTCAATCGGGAAAAAATGAGAATATCGTGATAAAACGATCATGATAAAATGTATCATGATAAAAAATAACGTTTTTATTTTACACACTTTTATTTTATGCTTACAAAATTATATACTTACAAATTATATATTTGTTTCATAGAATAATTTTTTGTATATTAAAAAGTTTTGAAAACTATTTCCATCTAAAAACTACATGTTTTTTTATAATTTATTATATAGTTTTATCTTGCAAACTATATATTTAATTAATATGATTTGGCCCAAATATAGTCGCTTTAGATCTTCTAATAATTTTTTCCAGCTTTTAATCTTTTAGTTGTCATCTATTTTTCGTAACACGAGTTGCGTAAGATTTTGAGAGATCTCAATAATAAAATTATCAATTTATATTTTTTATGTTAAAAAAAAGGAAACGTATCGAAAGATCAAAGGACGAAGTTTGTATTTTATTATGAAAAATTATTTTATTATATATTGGGTTTTAAAGATTCCACGCGACGACTAAAGATCTATAATCAATTTTTCTATCATTATTAATATATTTTCTATAAATTTTAAAAGATTTATTTATTTTGTTCGATGGCGGAAAAATGCTTTTTTTTAAATTATATTTTTATAAAAAAAAAAAGAAATAAATTGCTCTAAACAGCAGTGTAACTAATTGACGCAACAGGACCACTTTTTTTATTATCTTAATTTAATATACTTATAATGATTTTCTTTAGATACCTTTACCTCACCTCTGATTATATGTAGTTTCTATTATCTCATTGACTTATGATGACATTATTTTATGATTTCAAGATTGCAGCAACATTTAATGATTTAAAGATTACATTGTAACATTTTTGTTATATCGAGAAACATGCGATAGTATATACATATGGGAATCATAATATTTATTATATATTTATATTTTTTTATTTAAAATATAATATATAAAATATATATACTATATATAATATATATATATATATATATATATATATATAATATATATTTTATATAAGTATATATATTTTTATATATATTTATAAATAAAAATATATATATATATATATATATATATATATATATATATACTTATATTTTATATATAAATTTATTAAATATATATATATATATATATATATATATATAATATATATTTTATATAAGTATATATATTTTTTATATATATTTTAAATAAAATATATATATATATATATATATATATATATATATATACTTATATTTTATATATAAATTTATTAAATATATATAATATATTAAATATATATATATATATATATATATATATATATATATGTATATATATACTTATATTTTTTTATTGAAAAAAATATATATAATTTGTCTGTTAAAGAGAGAGAAAGGAGATTCTTTTTATCATTGTATAAAAACATTAAAATAAGATTATATCAATTTCAATCTTATCATTTATTTCAAATTGTGTATATCTTGATATTTAACATAAATAAGCAAACTTTGTACAATAAAGCACACGTGCTGTGAAAATAACCGGCAATGAAAACAAATGGCAATGAAAATTTTAATTGTGTGCGCAACGTGAATACCCAGATTCTGAATTATAAAATGCAAGATACTTGACACAAGTGTGAACATTGCTAACAAGGCTCTTGTTTAAAGCATGCACAGTAAGAGATAAAAATTTATGCAGCAAACTGACCAATATGTTTAAATATTATAGTAATCTGGAACATGATTGATTTTTTAAATAATTTATACAGCCTAATCGAATATACAAGGTGGCTCATCGAAATTGAAACAGATGTGTTTTATGACATTTAATCAAATTTAAAAATGAATTTCAAATGGTATGTTTTTAGATATCTCTTGTCATTTAAAATTTTTAGGGTAAAATTAATCTCTTTTTTGAAGTTGAAGTTAAGTTGAAATAGCCAATTAACATTGCAAATAAAGTTGACTTCTCGAATAAATGAGGTTTAAATACTAAAAAACATGCTTGTTTCGTTTTTGGTGAGTCACTCTGTATGTGTGTAATATATTTATATTTATTCATTAAATTTTTTGAAAGAAAATTAGTACACTGTTATTATTTATTATAGGATTACATATACATATACATATTGTGTGCGTGTTTGTATCTGTATATGTGTAATACATTTTGTTACGTCATTAATTTGTGACATTTCATATGCATGAGGAAAAATATATAAAGAAAACATATTTAAAACACATCATACACAGTGGAAGGGCCGACATTTTCATATATTTCTTTGTCAATTTGTCACAGACGTGTCGCAGCTTTTGTTTTTGACAAGTTTGACAGGTAATAAACGTACAAAAGAAATGTCCGCGATACTATGACAGTTTAATTCGTGATGTCATCTGCAGGTATATTGCACCTGTTGCAAGAGAAAAGACCCGATCTCGAAATGACTTTCGATGTACGTTTCGATCTCTACAGAATGAGCTGGTATCGTTATTTTTTGTTACCTTGATATATAAAGTGTCAGAATTAAGCCAACCTTATTCAAGCCACCATAACTAAATTAAATTAAGAACGTAAATTAAGAACGATAGCGTCATGCTCGTAATATGAGAAAGTTGTTAAACAATTTCATTACGCAGTGCTACGAAGCCCCACGTCATCGCATCAACGCTTTTTTAAAGCTCGATTTCTTTATGAACAGCTCTCGTACGTGTGTGTATGTGCGCGTGTATATGTGTTTGTTTTAATCTGTTACCTGTACGTCAAAAATTGTATGTATTAATAATAGATTGACTGTATATTTGGTTGCATTCTAATTAATACATTAAAGTTATTGTGATAAATAATAAAACAAGATAGAGGGAACGCGAGACCTAGTGTCTCTTATATTTTAACGCGTCCAATAAAGAGCGTATTGGGAAGCGTGAAATTAAATTCATCGAAAGTAAATCGAGTTTGTGTACTTCACTGGCGAAAGATTTAACGAACCAAAAAAGTCACTCAAAGAGGGTAGAAAGAAAGAGCACATACGGATATTATATTGCCTAATTCAGTAGGATATCTTTTTTGAAACTTTTCTGAACTTAATTTAAACTTATCATAGTACGAAGAACTTATACTTCGCATTATTTAGCAAAATAAATATTAAATTTAATTAATGTTTAATAACTAATATTTATATGATTAATATAATATTAATTATATAATTAATATTTTTTACAAGAAATTTTATATAATTTTAGAAAAAAATGTTAAATATTATTATTATATTTATTTAAGAAGACATTTAATACATAATTTTATTCGATTAGTTTATGAAAAATATTTATATATAGAGAGAATATTATAAATAAATAAATATATATCGTATTATAAGTATGTCTTAGATATTTAATGCCATAGATATTTAATTAATACGTTCAATTGAAATTAAAAATGTAGATAAGTAAAAATGAATTTAGATTGTAAAATGCAACGCAATAAAAAATAAATATATATATATATATATATAATGTTCTCAATGTTGAGAAATCTAAAAAATGCTGACAAATAAATCCAATTTATTTCATCTATTTGCTCGCTCTTGAAAAGGGGATCGCTTTAAAGGACGCCGATTTTTCGCTCCCCTTTTACGCG
The DNA here is from genome assembly GCF_021464435.1 of Cataglyphis hispanica. Classification (NCBI taxonomy): domain Eukaryota; kingdom Metazoa; phylum Arthropoda; class Insecta; order Hymenoptera; family Formicidae; genus Cataglyphis; species Cataglyphis hispanica. Next base: position 10,662,384 of record NC_065954.1, on the reverse strand, counting down.
CGAAAGGAGCTTTTTCGGCCATGATCGCAGGTGCACTGGTCAGACTACAGGCAATTTCGTAAATTATCGTATTATAAATTACAATTGAATGCACGTCGATTGGATTTTCAGTTGGATGATGAAATCATTTACTACGTTTGAAATGGACATGCGACAGTGTGAATTGGAGAAAAATATATTTCTTGATAAATGGTTCCAATCAAAATGTATGCAAAACAGAATATTTATTGCATATTAGTTGTGCAATGAAAAATAAAGCAGACTCTTTGATGTGAAATGCAGAAAATGACACAGAATGCGAGATTTTTATATGTAAATAAAAGTTGTATGGTTAATAATACGTCTGACATTTCTTTTGTAAAACACTTGGTAATCTAAAAACAACATTAATAATAAAAATGAATTATTAATTATTTACGATAACAAAATTATTTCTTTACCATTAATAACATTTATATAGTATCATTTCATAGTGTAAAACATAATAACGTTTTTTTATAGTACATTATGTTATTATATATTATTTTTTAGCTTTTGCATTTCGTATTTTACAAATTTACGAAAACGCTGATGGACGGTTTCATCGGTGAATGGCACAACCGCACACGTTGAATAAAATCGATAATATAACCGCTCTTTCGCACGTAAATCTGTAACTGTCGCTTATATTTACGCTGCTGCACGTTCGAAATTAATCGTGCGAAATTGCAATTTCGCACGATACTAATTACGGTTTGTCAGCGCGTGTGTTTTATTTCCATGGATGTAAAATTGCATTTTTGCCGATATATAAAGTTTTAACAATACTTCCAAACATCGCGCAAAATTACGAACTTCAAAATGAGTATACTTACACTAGTAGTAATGGATACTTTAAATCTTTAAAGATTATAAGAAAAGAAGATATAAGAAAAATAGATTAAAAATGTGGTACTTTTTTTAAAACTCGAGAAAAAATTATTTAATATAAAAATAAACATCATATCATTCTCGAATAATTAAAAAAAAACTTTATTTTATTAAATTTTATTATTTATTGCTTTAATATTTAATACAAAATTTTTGTTCTAAAATTGTTTTATAATACACATATATTTTTTAAATTCTCTTACTTTTTTATTTTTTATAAATTCTTTAAAATATTGCTATGCTTCTTAAAATCTAATAGAAATTTTTAACATATTTTTTTTTAATCTGAAGAATGCAAAATATATCTTAAAAATTGTAACTGATAATAATTTTACACATTTATTTATTTATATAAAATTTTTATCCTAAAATTTTATTAACTTTTTAAGTAGTGTATATAAAATAAAAAAACTGTTTTTTATATTTATTTTTTTCTTTTTGATCTTCATAATACAGTATAATGAATAATGCGACTATATAATGAATAATGTAAACAATGAATGATGCGAATAACGAATAAAATGCAATTCAAACAACAAACTGACCAAGGATTGACTATGCCGTACTCCTGTTATAGCTGGCCTTGTTGTGCGAATTTAGCATTCGTTTGCGTATGTCACTGCAACGTGAACGCACGGATGCGTCTGCAGCCGTCCGGCCGATTGCATTTCGAGCGAACACAAGCTCGTGCGAAAGGGGGAACGACGGAAATTCAAGCGATTGCGGTAGCAATGCGCAAACTTTGTCCCTTGGGTGAAATCGCCACCGCTGCACTGGTGCGAGATTGCAATTTTTTTTTTTTTTGCAAAACATACGGTATCAGCAAATTACAGCGGCGTCGAGCAGAATTGATTGCAATGAGCGATAGCTTTCTCTTGTTTCCGCTAGTAAAATCGCGGGCACGGATGTTGAATAGACTAAAAATCTTGATTGACAATAGACAAAAATCTGAATTTTTGAAAATTCGTTATTCATGATTTTAAGATCATGCTAAATTTATTGTCTTTACACATATACACACACGCACACACAGCACACACACAGACACACACACACACACGCACACGCACACGCACACGCACACGCACACGCACACGCACACACATATATATATATATATAATATAATTATTAGCATCATTACAATTTTTTTATTAAATATATTATTAAATATATTTTATTATATAATATAATTTTATTAAATATATTTTGTAAATTAAAAACGTGTTAAAAATTTCTATTAAAATTTAAGAAGTAATATTTTTAAGAAATTATAAAAGAACAGTAATACTTTTAATAAAATATAAATTTATATATTTCTTATAATTCTTATAATTCTTATATAAATTCTTATAAATTATATACTTATATATAAATTTATATATAAGAAAATTGTGCTAATTTTAAAATGAATTATTTATAACAATTTTAATAATACATTTTGCTTATATTTCTTTAGAAACAACGATCAGAGTGGTTCAATTTTTATTATATACTTATTATAGTTTTTTTCACATTATAAAGAACATTCTCTTTGCAATTTAAATATTTGTAAGTAATTATATTCGTTATTTTAATATGAATTTTTCATAAATTAGTGATCAAAATCACGTTCTATATTTATCTAAATTATTTCCATTTATGCATGCCAATTATTTCCATTATGCACAAATTACAACAGAAGAAATTATATATGTGTGTGTGGAGAAGAAAGAGATTTAATCTCTACATTTCTGAAAATCTTGAATGCCAGAAATAAACAGCAATATCATACGCAATAATATTGCCATATTTTTGGAAGTATAAACTAAAAGACATATCTTTGCGGAATGTTTAGTAAATTGCCATGTTTATGTTTTCTATTTTTCTGCAATTTTTTCTTATCGATATTTCCTCAATATCAAAGCAATGGGGTAGATATGTCAGATAAGAATTTCAGCTGTAAATCAGAATAGCTTATCAGATTAAACGGCGGAGTCAGCAGTATGCAAGAACGAGCACTGACATTGGGAGCGAGAGAGAAAGAGAGAAAAAACAGAGAGAGAGAGAGAGAGAGAGAGAGAGAGAGAGAGAGAGAAGGGAGAACGAGATAGAAATGAAAAAGGGTCGGAAAAGCAGAAAGGGGATTCAAAAGCAAAATATGATCCGTGAACTGGAAAAAACTTGATCTCGCAACTTTTTATTGTACTTCTCTCATCTATGTATTCATAAAAAAGAGTATTTTTGGACATAAATATTATTCATCATTAAATGATACAAATTGGTCTGTTGCATATAACACTTATAATACTGAATATAATACTTTCAAAATATTTTACTTCAAAAGATTCATTAAATGGTCCGTTTTTAAATGTTTTTATTACTTTAATTCGTAGAGTATATTATATTGATTTCTCTATTCTACATTTTTTCTAATATTTTATTTAAATATATACTTCGATTTATTTAGTTTTCCAATGAATAACTAGAAATAATTTTACTTTAAAATAAAACTGAAAGAAGATATTAGATAACCGCTATTTTGTTCGTGATGGAAGGACAAAAGTGCGCTAATTGCATGAGAAAAAAAAAAAAAAAAACTCAATCGCAGCGTGTAGTTAAAAATCTTGTCCGTGATAAAAGAACTACGAAGCATGCTGTTGCATGCTGAAGGTGAATTTTGCGAGTACGTTTTTGTCAAGCGACTTTGAAAAATGGAATTGCCAACCCGTGGCCGTTGTTTCTGTTATACGCGACGATGTTTTCATAAAGCTGAAAATTGTTCGCCTCTCTGAGTTTTAAACTCTGTTACAAAAATGTATAAAATGTATCTAATACGAACTAATATAAAACATGCAAAATCTTGCGCAAGAGAATAGTCCGGTTTATTAGTAAAAATCAGAGGTTTTTATTAATAATATCAATATTTTATTAATATATTTATATATATTATATAATTATATTATATAATTATATTTATATGCAATAACATTATTCTTTTATTTAAAATATTATTATATATTTTTCAAAAATTATTGTGTTAAAGTTTTCATAAATAAATATTATTAATAATATCAATATTTTATTAATATATTTATATATATTATATAATTATTTATATACAATAACATTATTCTTTTATTTAAAATATTATTATATATTTTCAAAAATTATTGTGTTAAAGTTTTCATAGATAAATATTACAAATATTATTAATAATATCAATATTTTATTAATATATTTATATATATTATATAATTATTTATATGCAATAACATTATTCTTTTATTTAAAATATTATTATATATTTTCAGAAATTATTGTGTTAAAGTTTTCATAGATAAATATTATAAATATTATTAATAATATCAATATTTTATTAATATATTTATATATATTATATAATTATTTATATGCAATAACATTATTCTTTTATTTAAAATATTATTATATATTTTTCAGAAATTATTGTGTTAAAGTTTTCATAGATAAATATTATAAATATATTAGAGAAATAATTTGAGCAAATTTTCCGTCGTTCTTTTCGGAAATATTTCAAGTGGTGTCGTTGCTCTCGATTCATCTGCTTCTTTTTTTCGTGGTCTCTTTCCTACCATCACGATTTGCGAATTATGGTCTATTTTTGTCTCTGTCTAATGTTAGATCACGAATGGACTCTCGACCGCTGCACTATACCTGCGGCAATGTCTATCAACCGATCGTCGCGCGCGCGTTTAATGATATTCCTCGATATTTTTCACGATTACATTGATCGCAATAATTAATTTATATGTAAAGAGATTGGTTCACGAAAAAAAAAAAAATAAATCATCTAAGTAATAAATATTTAAAAAATATCACAAAAAGTATTTCACCAATGTGTCCTTCTGCATTAATGTGCGCGTGTGATGTAAAAAAATTCGTTGCAATTATATAAATACGTGTTTTGGTGCTAATATTTCGTTAAGGAACAATTTTCGATAATAATTTCTGTTAAATAAAATACTGTTAATTAATACGTTAATTATCAACAAAATTTCCTATTTCAAGCTTAAGTGTAATTATGTTATGAAAACATTAACGTTAATATTTTAGCGATAGATTTCTTAGTGAACAGTTGTTTGATTGATGATAGTTTGAATGATGATTCATCGGCAAATTGTGTTGATATCTAATTTTATTAAAAATTATAAAATTATTTGTGACTGAATTTATGCAACGTATTTCCACAATGATTCATTGAGAAATAAATTTTACGCGTAAAATTGCATGCAAGAGAAAACATAAAATCGAACATCATGCTGGTTTTCTGCGACGTAATCATTGGACTAGTGAATGAGAGACGAGAGAGGTGAGTCCACTTTATTTATTTACATTTATATAAACGTCATTTATAAAGCATATGTTTTTTGGTAATTCTAGAAAAATTAAGCCCTAAAATCCACGATTATAAAAGTACCAGAAGTATTTTTTCTGCTATTATTAAACTGTGTGATTATTCAAAATTATATCACATTCTTTTATTATAAAAATTTATTATTATTGATAAAACTTATATCAACATTGACAATCAGAAGGTAGCTTGGCGTTTCATTTTGTGTAATAGATATACTTACACCGCTTTCCCAGAAGTGTGAAAGTCTACTATTTTCTCTCTCTCTCTCTCTCTCTCTCTCTCTCTCTCTCTTTCTCTCTTCGGCCGGAAAAACACTAGAAGTGATAGACCATAAAGAGAGATTAACAGTGAGGCTGTGTAATATCCAATTAAAGTCAGTAGGCTATAATTTGGTATATAGCACGGCGAAAAATAATGCATTGCATCTCCTGATTAACGAGCCGCTAACTGGTAATCACGATTATGCTAATCGCGAGAGACAGATTACTATTATATATATGTATGCGCAAGGCCATTTGTCATAGATTATCGCTCTTTAATGATTTTTTTTATTTTTCGCCAACGAACACGTACGAGCTTAATATTAGTCTGCGATATTACCTTTGCGTCCAATCACGATTATGATCATCATCCTTCCACGTTTGCTACTACATATTTTAATGCATTTGCAAAATTTATCAAAATAATTTTTTTTTTTTTTCGATAAACTATTACATTATTATAGATAAAAAAATTTCTATTATATTTATTATATTTTTGCTGTGTTCTCACTCGCTATTTATAGTGATTTATTTTTTAAGAAGATATATAGAGGATAGGATATAATAAGAAGAAAAAGAGAGAGGTAATAAAATATAAGAATAGATAACGTTAGGTATCTCGAGAACAGGTGCGATATCGGCGAAATCGGCTTGGTTGACATGCATTTATGCGCATTTATGCCGACGCGTGCATTCCTGATTCACATGCGCAAAGTGTATTTATACACGCTATGCGAAAGTATCTCCCTTTCCTTCGCTCCACTCCTCTTTTCCTCTCTATTTTTTATCCTCTCCCTCTCATTCTCTCTCTCTTTTTTCTCATTTTTTAAACATTCACGAAGACATGTGTATGTGTTTGATTATATTCAAAAATATACCAACGCACGCTGCTTTATATATGCACACGTTACGGTCAGTATGTTTATGGTTTTATTTAATGATGCGTTCAGCGTTAAATAGGCGCAATTCCGGATTCTATTGCGATATGAAAATTGCTTCATTATTAATCAATTCAGAATATAACAACAAAAGCACATATACACTGCCTCATTTACCGCATTTCATTTGGCGATTCGTATATTTTTGGTATAATTTGAATATTTTCTTTGTAAGAATTATATATATATATATATATATATATATATATATATATATAATTTAAAAAATGTTAACGGCTTAATTTTTAGAAATGTGAATAATAATTTAGTTTTTAATATGAAAGCTATTTGCATATCTCATTTAAGGTAATTGTCGATATAAAATAAAAAAATATAAAAAAAAAATTAAGAAAACTTAACATCTCTACATATTCGATCTTAATTATTTTCTTTTAATTTTTATTATTTTCTCTATTATTTTTTAAAATTTTATATTGCATATTTTTAAGATGTAAAATAACTTAAGATTGTGTAAATATATTTTCAAGATAGATTTGAGAGAATTCAACTTTCAATCGTGTATACATTGACATTTGTGTGCGTAATGTATCTGCATATGCATGCGCGCTTGCATGTGCAAATTTTCATTTGTATTCCTATCCACGTGAAAATCCGCAATCTCGCCGTTTATTTACAAATGCACTGCCGAGTGTAATATCTTTTTTTTTTTTTTTCACATTTTTATTTCCATTTTCAACGAGTACGAAATTACATAGGCTTTATTATTTTATTATTGCCATTTTATATATGAGATATTTTTTCATATAAATAATTACTATAAAATAATTAAATGATAATAGTTATTATAAATAATATATAGAATTATTTAATTATTATATTTATATTCGAAATATATAATATATAGAAAAGATGAAAATTAATTTAAAAAAATATAGATTTTTTTAAACAATTTCTATAACTCTTCTATAATTTATAACCGTGTGACAGATGTTGCATAAACATCTTTTGATAGCCTATGTTTAATTCGCCTGGCGATCTTGTCAATATTTATAAATGCACGTAAATAATGTAGATGTAATTAAGGATTGCTTTACTTTATATAATATTATTATGTATTTTATATATATTTTATTCCACGTTTACTCATACAAACACACGTACATATATGTTTTATAGAGATTATATTCTCTCAATTGCAATATTTTATAAAAATATTATATAATTATTTTATTATTTAATATAAAATATATTTACGACTATTTTCCTGGCAATGATTTAGTTTGCGGCGAGATTTTAATCAGCTCAGGGGAACGAAAACGGTATATCGAAAGGGGCAAAAAGTGTTTTCTTCTCGAGGGAGCTTTACGGTTGTCTACCACGCGCGTTCAACCATCGACAATGGTCCATGGGGTGGTTGGAATACGGCATCATTGTTGGGGCGTTATGAAGTGAAAAATGAAAGATAACGATTTTCTCCAGGGCCTATCCGTGTCTTTTTTGCGAAACCATTTGTGGCACTTGCTCACTTACTCTTCTCCATCTTAATATCCATCTTTCTTTTATTTTAAATTCCTTACAGAGACATACAAAGACAGACAATACGAATACCGAAGCTTAAACTCTTGGCTCTTGGCTCAATCATTTCTCAATCATTAATTACACATTCCTCTTTATTAAAATTACACGACACGAGGAAATTTATACACTTGTAAAATGTTATCGCAAATAATTTTTTACTTTTGTTACGTATTTTGGATTATTTTACTTTTATTATTTTTATCATTTTTTTTATTTATTTGTTTTATTATCATTACTTTTATTTTATCAAATTATTGATATCCTCTGATCCTTTACCTCCAGCAATATTAATTGGACGCGAATATCGCCCTCCAATATTAAAAACATCCCCGGATCTTGTTCGCGGTCTGCGATGGGCGGGAAGGCGAGCTATAAATTCGAGGGAGGAGACATTTTTTTTATATTAAAGTGACCTTCTCGCATGAGCGCGAAAAATCGTCGCAATCCTCGAGACGAGGCCCTTCGTGAGGGCGCGAAGGGATTATCGAATGCGAAGGTAGTGAAGCTAAAGTCGCATGAATCTTGCAAGAGAGAGAGAGAGAGGAAGGAAAAGAAAAAAAAGAAGAAGAGGCGATTTAACAGCTCGATTTATGGTGATTGTATATCATGCCACGGATAATCCAAGTTGTGCGAGATAAGCGTGTATACAGTCAGCGTTTGCTACTGCACTCCAGACTTTCTCAGGAGGATGAAAAGATAGTAGAGTCTGGATCACAGGGTGTAATACTCCCTGTAGTTGCACTTCTGCTAGACTGGAAATACTTTTCTACACAGTGCTAAAAAGATAGATGTGGCATATTTTATTTACTCGGTATTATCTAGAGAAACCGTTAATATTACAGCGTTGCTGACAGCTTATTTCTACAACAAGAATTCGCCGTTCATTTTGTGTAGTGTATATTATTATATCATATATACCATTTTTATTATAAAAAAATTATATTTAATTATATTTAATTATAAAAATTATATTTTATTATAAAAAAAAAAACATAAATTATACAATCTGTATAATATGATCTGTATAATTGAAATTAAAACTTAAATAGTCGGGATAGCATTTGAAATTGCATTAATTTATTGTAGCAATTTTATTTTTCTATTTGTTGCAGGGGGTCATCATAGTAATCTAAATCCAGATTTTCGGGATTTCACCCTTGTTGCTTCAGCCACCATCTTGAATTTAAGGGTGACTTTGTTTTTATTAAATAACTCGCTTATTTTATTCCCTACAACTTTGTTTATTATCGTTTATACGCTAAAGTTAAAAATAAACGAGATAATACAATAATTAAATTTCATCCCCCCCTTCTTCAGATTTAAGTAAAAAAATATCGATCGTAGACGAAAAACGCTAATGACCGAAGTTGTAGAGAATTAAATTTCCTACAAGTTTAGTTCTTATCTTTTTTAGTCTAAAGTTGAAAATAAGCGACTTATTTAATAAAGACTAAGTCATCCTTAAATTTAAGATGGCGGCTGAAGCAAGAAGAGTGGAATTCCGAAAATCTGGATTTAGATTAATGACCCCCTCCAACGAATAGAAAAACAAAATTGCTGCAATAAATTAAGGATATATGTGACATATATTAAAATACTAACAAAAGCATTAAAATTTCATAGATTGTTCTACTATTTCTTCTGAATATTTGTGCAAAAACTAAGCACAATTCTTTTAATGGTTTGGAAGTTATTTAAATTTAAAGTTACTATTGATTCTTATGGAAAATCGCCTATTGCAGTACTTATTGACAAATTTGATAAAGAAAAAATATTATCAATGAAATAAAAATTGTCACATATATTAAGGAAATTCTAATAAATGTTTGTGCAAAACTTGATTTAGATCCACTAATTCGTTTAAAAGTTATTTATTAAAAATTGTAGAAAAATATTATCTGTCTCTTTTTCTCTTTCTGCAAATCACTCGTTTTTCATTGTTTTTTTGCAGTTGATTTTAGAGGATATTCACGATCAAAAGTTTTTGCCATAAATTAGGAAAAATATTAATTACAACTATTTTCTTTTTCAAAATCCATATTATTTTGCGATACTTTAATTTTTTACATAACCCGAATTTATTTTTTTAATTTTTCAAACAGTATAAACGTAAGAAACATGTTTTCTTTTTAATTTTGACAATTTTTTGCTACAACTTGTACATCCAGAACATCCTTAATGCAATTTCAGCTCTTTTTTTGGTCTAATCCGACTGGACGAGAAAGAGAAAGTTAACTTTAAGAATGCTTTCTTCAATTATTACACATATTTTGACTTCAAATTGTTTTCAAGATTGATATGCCATTGTTTTCTCTCCCTCTCTCGCTTTCTCTTTCTCTCTCTCTCTCTCTCTTTCTCTCGAATTCCATCACGAAATACAGATTATCTACATTGGGCGATAAAAGTCTTCTCGGAGCAAACCTAGTTTCTTGAACAGAGAGATTGAACGGAGTGAATGGGCGATTAATGTTACGAGCGACGCGAATGAAAGCCGTTGTCAAGCCATAGGGCTGCAAAGAGGCGAGTCATTTAAATGATACTAATAGAGTTGACGACGACTCTGTGTATTGTCCACTAAACTGTTATAACTACTAATTGATATTAATTTTGGTGAAGTCTTCATTGAATGAGCGGAAAAAATATATTACTTACACATTAATAAAAATTTTATAAAGGCGTTTAATGTATATGTAATAACGCCCTTTCTAATTATAGTTTCTCTTTTAATTATAATAAAATTCTCTTATAATAATGTTATTATTATATGTATCTTTATTTATTGCAATATACATTATATAAATGATTACAAAAAATTAACAAAAAAATAATTAATAAAATAATTTAATGTTACAATTGATATTATTTTTATATTGCATATTATATATTGTATACATTTTTTAATATATCATAATTTTGACGAGCTAAGTAATACTAAATTATAATAATAATAAATGGTATCTATATAATTTTTATTTAATGATTTATTAATTTTTCACAAAATATAATGTGAGATGTAAAATACGAAATATACATTCATGCATATATTTACAAAGTGTTAAAAGTAATTATTTCGTGTTAAGAAAGTTTCAGAGATTTGCGTTTCTCCGTATAACGAATCATGGAGTGCACGCTGATGAATTCTCTCTATCCTCTCTATCTAACAGTTTAGCTGTTCTCTTTTGCGCGGAACGATTCCACATGGATTCGCATCTGCTGGTCTTCAGCAGATTCAAAGAGCCCACTCATGGAACTAATGAGCCCGCGAAGCAATTTGCGGCGCGAATCTCTTACTACGCGTTTCTATTAGTTTCCAGTGATAGAAAGGAAACAAGGAAAGGTCTCATAAAATCGACACGAGAGTTTAGGTTGAAACAAATAATGAAGCAGCTTCCGCAATGATACGTGAGAAATTAATCGCATTATCTGTGCAATAATAATTGTGAGAGATTTTTTAAAAAAATCACGCGTGAAGTTTTTTTAAATCCTTTTTTTCTTTTCTTTTTTGAGATTGTATTTCTTCTTTTTGACAGTTGCTTGTCATAATAAGAATAAAATTTAAATAGTTCATAATAAGTTTACATAATAAATCAATATTTTCCATTTTTTTTATTTAGATATAATAGGAAGATAATAATAAAATTGATATAATAAACAGATATAATAAAAATTAGATATAATAAAAATTTATTTGAAAATAAATTGTAAATAAGTGCTTTATCTTCTTTTATTTCCTTTGAAAATGTCTTCAATTAATACTGGAATGTTTCTATTAAATTATTGTGAAATTATGTAAAATATAAATGAAGTAATACATAGAATATGATAGGAAAATTTCTAAATAAGAAATTTATGAATATATTATTACATTTTTTAAAAGTATTATACCACTAAAGCAATCTCTTATTTTAATCGTCACGAGCAAAATTTACAATTTACGATATATCTTCGAGCAGGACACGATTATCGTTTTCCCGTGCAACTAATAGACACATGTGACGCTCATAAAGCGTGCACTGCAGCAGGGAATGGTATTTCCGTTATTACGATCTGCAGATTAATGTTTGTACCGTTTGCTTGTAATGGGGAATATTCGTTTATTTGACAAACTTGTATTGAAAAATCATGAAAACTTGAAAAACTCGTTCAATGGAATTATTTAAATTATTATATGAAATATATATGAAATATTTAAATTATTTATATTAAATTAATTTTTACACGTAAGCATATAACTCTTATAATTAAAAATATTTTTATAATAAACATGAAATATATCGTAAAATATAAGACACGAAAAAATGAAAAAAAAAAAAGAGCGGGAAAGAATCCGCATCCATCTGTGTGACACTTAATTACTTTCTTAACGATTAGCGGAAGAAAGGGAGGGGGGAGGAGGGTATAATGGATACAATACCGGTGACTATTTGTAGAAACCGACCGACTGGCCGGAGAACGACCTTCATTTTCTGCCGGCGGCAGAAGTCGAGAAACGGCTCCCGGTTTCTCCTGCGAAGCCCTTCCTTGTCATCTCAGTCGCAGGCCTCGTATTCCTCTTTCGTCGGATTTTTCTCATCCGATCCTGCTCCGTCGCGGCATCGCCATTCACGGAGAAGAGCGAGATCGCTCTCAGAAGAATCACGCGCAAACACAGAGTATCCTTGTGTCTTGCTCGATCGCAGCACATGTTTCCTCACAAAGAATATTTATTCAAAAGATATATTTCTTCTCGAAATATTGCTTTGGATTCTCATAATCAATATTTTTATGCTCTTGTACAATATAATTTTTTGTCACAAAACCACGTGAAAAAATATAACAATAAAAAATTATATAAATAGAAAAGAAAAAAATTATATAAAAATTTTATGTAGATATATTGATATATATTTAAATTATATATAATATACATACATATATTATTTATAAAAAACAATTTAAAGGTAATTATTTAAATGAATAATAAATATATAATTGTGTGCATTTGTAAAAAAATTGTATATTATAAATTTATAAGAATTATATGTTCTTTTACCTTAAATAATATGATAACGGCAATATTCTTAGTAATTTTGTGTATAATTTTATACTATTATTTTTGTCTTACTTGATTACTGTTATATTTATTAGTTAATATAATTAAAAGTATATTTAAAGGACAAATGTACGTGAAACTTTCTGTTTGCAAAATATTTAGACCTGCAAATAATAGGCATTCATGAATAGCTAAGAAAGCGCGACGTTTATTCAAGGGAACCAGGGATTTTTCTCCTAATTGCATTTCCTCTTTGGAAAATTCTCTTATCACTTGAAAAGAAGGCACCCAGACAATTCGAAAGCACAAGTTCAGAGCTTCGACTACTTTATTGACATCTAAGCGACGAGAAGGAAAACGGAAAACGGGATATCGTGAAAAAGGGAAGAAACTAATTTTCCTTTCTGTAAAGTTTTCAATGTGAAGCTATTGTAAATCTTTCAATATAAAAGCTGTTTTATATACTATTAATAAAAATATAAAAATGGAAAAAAAATTTTCTAGCAATTAAATGAATAAGATTTTATTATTTTTATATTTAAATTGACAATAATACAAATATTAATTATTTATATATTCATTATTTGGTTTTGTTTGAAAGAAAAAATGTAAATTATAATTTTAATTATTAATGGTTTTTTTTTTGTACTTTATTATGTACATTATTTTCATTCCGGTGATGAATGAAATATATGTGATACTGTATATTATTTATTAGAAAAAATAATTTAAATCTTATAAGTTTAAAGAAATGTTTACAATTTATTATTAACAAAATTATGAAAATATTTGTATATAAATACATTCTGATAATTAAAAGACTGAGATTTTACTAAGATTTTGAAAAAGAGAGAAAAGAAATATTAAACTCTTTTTCATTATTTACACATTTTTATTATTTACATAAATTTCTTCAAAATAAAATACATATAACTTCAATTTAATAATATGTAATCATTAATTATTAAGATAAATATTATTGTCATTTTTAAATTTGTAAAAAACATTAAAATTACGGCAACCATAAATGTTCAAAAGAAATAAATGATATATTAATATGTCAAGCCCACGAAAGGAAGAAGCAATTATCTCCAAAAATATCTTTGACGAGGCGCCTTCTCACTTCTAACTCATCCTTACGATCATGGGCGAACTTTATGAAAACGTTAATTCCGTGAAATATTGATGTGACTTTTACCGAATTTTGATAAAGATTCAACCTCAAAGCATAAAGTTTGCAATAATTTGGGATCATTTAAGAAGGTAAAAAAATATTTTAGGAAAAATATTTGTTGAGAAAAATTAATGTGAATAAAGTTAAAAATTTATTTAAAGTAACTTAAATTAAATAAGTAACTAAAAAATAAATTTAAAGAAACATTATTATTAAAGTATAAAATTTTTATTAAAACAAAATATACGTACACATAAGCATATACGCGTGCGTGCGTGCGTGCATATGTGTGTTTGTGCATGTATTTATTAAGCTAATTTATTAATTTATTAATTTCGTTATTAATACATTTTCCATAAATTTTAATTTTTCAAAAACTGATTCTGTTGCGATCCTCTTTTTTGAGTTCGTTTTACGGATCAACTTTATTTTGCGAATGGCTGTGATTAAACTCTTGGTGACAAATTGCGTAAATGAGCGGCACAAAGTGACATGATAAATCCGTTCGAATTATACAGCGCGACGTTATCGGGTTGTTAACGATTACACGCTAATGCTGCCGCTGCCACGTCATTATGCAAAGCAAGGGGATTGATGCAGCAGCACGTGCGCGGACTTCCGTTGCTGAAAATGCAGCGGGCGGCAACTCATTCGATCGGAAATTCGTGGCTACAATAATCCCGCCAAGTGCACATTGCATTACGTGCTGATCGGCAATCAACAGTGCACTTTCCTGCATTCATTTATGTCGTATGGATGGAAATAAAACAGAGTGTATTAGTTGTAAATTCCCCAATATTGGCTCAGAACATATATTTGCAGCAAATAACTATGTATTTAGCTATATCTATAGATATCTATAGAAGAGTTTAGAAAAATATATTATATAAATATTTATATGTACAGACAATAATTGGACAAATTAACTTTGTGATATGTATTTATTATACAATATCTTGAGAGAATATTTTAAATGATAAATGAAAATTATCTTACATAGAAAGAAAATATGAAACGAATACTTTTTTACGCATTCTAATTACATGCTAATCAGATGATCAAGACTGGTTGTAATAAGGAAAATAGTTAGCTAGCATCTGATACGTATCATATCTCGTAATGCATTTGAGTCGATCTCATGCTTTAGATTTGCCAATATTTTATACGAGATTTTTTATTAAATATTATTATATAAAATGTTATCTAAAGTAGTTTTTTCTGCTAATATTTTATACAAGGTTTGCTGACATTAATGGAATTAAAGTTAATAAAATTCTTTTATAATATTTACATACATAGATTAATAAAGTTATAAAAATAAAAAAAAAATAAAACTAAAATTATAATTATGTAATAAATTCTTTTTTATTTAAATTTAATAGAATCATAATGTTCAGTTTATTTCTTAATAAATGTTTTTTATTGAATATGATTTAGCTTTAACTTCTTTCTTTCAAATTTATTTTTTTAATTATCTCTTTTCTTTAGACTTTATCGATTGTCGAAAAATCGACAATCAGATTTTCAAGTCTTCGATAAATATAAAGTTAATGAGTGATTCTTAAAGGATTCATTTGTCCGCTTTTTTGATAGAATTTTTCCAATTTTTCCAATTTGTATATAAAATCTAAATTTAAAAAAAACAAACGGATAAACATGATTTAACTTCATTTTTAGAATTTTCTTTTATTTTGAATTTTTTTCTTTTTTTAATTTTAGAATTGGTCAATTCCTAATGAATGTCCATCTATCCAATAAATTTTTATTTGAGAATAAATCAAGCACACATTTAATTTATAAGCAAGCATACACATATTTTCATTTTCCAGGGAGTCGATTTAAATCTTATAAAAAAAATTTTGTTGAAATTTTTTAATATTTCAGATATTTTTAAAATTAGAAATAAGGAGAATATTTTTAAGGTTTTTTGATGCAGTTTTCTATAAAATAAAATTTTCTCTTGTATGCATTTTCTAATGCTTTTTAACCATACAAAGAAAAAACACAGAGCCATTTAAATTTGCAAATGTAAGGGAAAAAATTGATTTTCCAGATGCAAAAGAAATCCATAAGAATTCTATGTTTTCTATGTTTTTCCATTAAAGTACATACTCTGTTTTTTTTTTTTCAGAATTGTATCTTTTTCGAATTTATCTTGCATTCTTTGTTTAGAATTTTTTAGCTCATCATTCATTCGACTGGAGAAATATATAGCTATCATCCTGTATTTTTATCTTTTCCTTCTTCTGAATGCGTCAATTCTTAAGGATGTATGTGATATATATCGAAATACTAAGAAAAGCATTAAAATTTCATAGATTGTTCTACTATTTCTTCTGAATATTTGTGCAAAAACTAAGTACAATTCTTTTAATGATTTGGAAGTTATTTAAACTTAAAGTTACTATTGATTCCTATGAAAAATCCCCTATTGTAGAACTTATTGACAAATTTGACAAAGAAAAAATATTACCAATGAAATAAAAATTGTCACATATATTAAGGAAATTCTAATAAATATTTGTGCAAAACTTGATTTAGATCCACTAATTCGTTTAAAAGTTATTTACTAAAAATTGTAGAAAAATATTATCTGTCTCTTTTTCTCTTTCTGCAAATCACTCGTTTTTCATTGTTTTTTTTGCAGTTGATTTCAGAGGATATTCACGATCAAAAGTTTTTGCCATAAATTAGGAAAAATATTAATTACAACTATTTTTTTTTTTCAAAATCCATATTATTTTGCGATACTTTAATTTTCTTCAAAACCCGAATTTATTTTTTTAATTTTTCAAACAGTATAAACGTAAGAAACATGTTTCCTTTTTAATTTTGACAATTTTTTCCTACTATTGTACATCCA
The DNA here is from genome assembly GCF_021464435.1 of Cataglyphis hispanica. Lineage (NCBI taxonomy): Eukaryota > Metazoa > Arthropoda > Insecta > Hymenoptera > Formicidae > Cataglyphis > Cataglyphis hispanica. The sequence continues at coordinate 10,645,295 of NC_065954.1, read as the reverse complement.
GAATATCCTTAAGGAGCGCTGTTTTATTCACTTTTTCAATAGATATCCTTTGTCAAATATAACAACGTAACATTAAGTAGGTAGAGGCTTGCACACATTTGGTGCCTACGTGCCTAGGTGACTTTTGAGCGCACACACGCTCGCACAGCCGGACACTCATACGCCGTCAGGATATGCAGGAGCCTCGTCCTGTCCGTGCAAATCGCCTTCTCTGCACTCACGATATTCGCCGGCTGAACTATAGGCAATCGCACCGCTAAAGTCCCGGCTACAGGCGCGACTATAGTGTTTAACAACCGGCTTGCGAAGTTAGTTGATTCGCGTCCGCCAACCAGACGGGACTCAACTCGGAATCTCTTTGTCTCGCGTTCGCTTTCGCCACCAAAACCTGTGTACGTCTCGTTAATGAAATGAATTCGATTTGTTGATCGTGAAAATTTATTCAAACGAGAGGCGCGAAATATAAAAAGATACGTTTGTGCGCGGTAAAAATATAAGCTCTCGGAGCATTTTTCCGGCATTTTTCTTTCGTATCGTACACGCAAGGCTAGATTTGTGACGATGTGAGTCTTGTAGTATGTATCATACTAGTGAAATATGAAGAAGTCATTTTATTTCTATTAGAAGGGGTGAGATTCCTAGACAGGCGTATTTGGAACCGAGATGCATCTTTGTTTCATACTCTAGCGCTAAATATAGTCATCCAAAAAATTGTGACAGGGTGTCTACTGTCATTGAAAAGACAACCTGGAATTTTCAGGGATTTTTTTTTTGTACCTGAAAATACCAGGAAATTCTTATGGAATTTTCTTAGGACTCGGAAAACTATTTAAAAAATTTTCTCTCTGATAATTTTGCTCTTTTGTTATAAATATATATCAGCGATCTGCTAATAAGCCAAATTGTGAAAATTATGTGTTTAAAATATATTATAAATATTCATCTGTCTCTGTTATACATTCAATGTCTACAAAAAAATGTGCAATACATATTTTTTAGTGATAAAAAAATGAAAATGTTATGCAAGTAAAAAATATTATATATTACAAAATCTTATTCAATTTTTCTTCCAGCACTGCAAATCTAGCACTAGAAACGTAAATGGCTCTATATTTTTTCTTTATATAAATGAAGAGAATTAGAAAACGCATAAAATTAAAATAAAACAATAAAAAGTTTTAGAAAATTGCACTAAAAAATCTTCAAAATATTGTCTTTACTTGAAATTTTGAACAAAAATACCTGAAAGATGAGAAGATTTTCAGGAAACTTTTTTCACTAGATCCATAAAGGCACCTTGAAAATAAATAAGATAAATTTCTTTGAAAATTAAGAAAGACAGGGAAAAAGCACACACATGATGTGGTAGTTAAAGTGTGTTAACAAAAGTGAAATTGTTGGATAGAAGGCAAGTATCGTCACGTTAAATACTCGGCGATATGCGCCTTTGTCTGCCTCTCGCGCGCTTCTATAAATAATTCCGCCGATCGTTGAAGCGATGCGGAGGCGCCGTGCATCTTGTCGGTTTTGTCGCGGAGAAAATACTTTTCGCGGAGTTTGGATTGACGTCTCATTCCCTACGGAATCAGCGATCCTTTAGTCGAGATATGGAGAACGTGATTGAATAAAATCGACAGCTGACGACATTGCGTACGTGTTAATCTCAATTTCGCGCACAGTGATATGCTCGAAAGTGTCTGGGTTTCTCGTTCCCGAGAGGCTGACTCAAATACTCGAGAATACTCGGAAGAATATTACGAATGAATCACTTCTGTAAAGTTGGCCCCTCTTGTTCTTTAAATTTGAAAAAGTTAATTAGAGTTTTGAGTGTTCTCTGCAAACAGTCCTAGAGTTTTCAGTCGATTTTAAAAGGAATCCTGGCATCTAAAGCAATAAAAATTCCGTTTGAAAAACTGTAAGATTAACTTCACAACGCCCTTTTCTATTAAAAAGTAAAAAACGCAATTAAACTTTATTTAGAGTTTGAAGATTTCATAGTCCTTGACAAAATTTTTTCTAAAATCGATTGACAACTCTTCAGAAAGCATCTAGAATTTTAATAATTTTTTTTTTTCAAATTTAAAAAAATGACATCAATTTTATTTAGAGCTGAATGAATCGGCTAGTCTGACGAAACGATAGTGAAATGTTCGACAAACATACAAGTCCAGCGATCGAATAAGTGCTAAATGACATTTTGTTGCGAATAAATTCATTTTCCATCGAATTCGTAAATTTAATTGCAAGCGTTGTGTGAATTGCGCAATTTAAAATATATATATATTTTTTTGATAGATCTATAAATAAAATTATTTTTCTTTTTTTCGAGTTTCAGAACAAGTTAATTTATTTTTAATTTGTTTTTTTACTTTGAATGTGCACGAGATTAAATAAAAGTTTAAATAAATAAAAATTAATGTTACATAAAAAAAAATTAATTATATTTGGAAAAATTTAAATTTTAAAACCATTAATTAATTAATTTATTAATTTTATTTATTGATAGAAGTTAAAGTAAAATAAATTAAGATATGAGAAGAGTATTAAACTAAAATTAAAAACGCAAAGTAAAAATTCAAATATATGTAGATTAAAATAGAAAGAGCGAGAAATTTTTGAAAATTTGTTTCCTAAAATTTAAAGCGCTCATTTTTTATGATCGATTAGAATCATATCTTTTTTTTTTCTTAAAGTATCGATCTCAATTTAAGCACCTCGAAAGTTACACCTTGGATGACCCAGAGTCTTGTGCGATCGAGCATGAAATCAATTCATGGCGAAGTCGAGAAGCCGGT